>NW_024755318.1:0-269568 GCF_018991925.1 Homarus americanus
TCGTGTACTTCGTTCAGTTGCATGTGCTTAACAATGAGGATACTAACAGAGGACCATAACAGTGGAATTCATAACAGTGAGACCATAACGATGGGACCATAACAGAGGGACCATAACAGAGGGAACCATAACAGAGGGACTACCTTAGAGGGACCATAACAGTGGGGACATAACAGGGGACCATAACAGTAGGACCACCAGTAGGACCATGGCAAACAGGACCATAACAGTGGGACCATAACAGAGGGACCATGGCAGTGGGACCATAACAGAGGACCATAAAAGTAGGACCATGACAGGAGGGACCTTGCAGGTGGGTTCATAACCAGTAGGACCATAACAGAGGGACCATAACGAGTAGGATACATAGGACTGTGGGACCACTTAACAGAGGACCATAGCAGGGGACCCATAACAGTGGGACCATATGGAGGACCATGGAGGGGTTCATAATAGTGGGATATAACATTGGACCATAACAGAGGGACCATAACAGAGGACCCATAACAGAGGGACATAACTTAATTGGGGACACAGAGGGATAACCAACATGGAGGGACCATAACAGGAGGATATAACATTAGGACCATAACAGTAGGACCATAACAGTAGGACCATAACAGTGGGACCATAACAGAGGACCAACAGAGGGACCATGTGAGAGGATAAGCAGTGGGACCATAACAGAGGGACCATAACAGAGGACCATAACAGAGGACACTAACAGAGTAGGGGACCATAACAGTGGGACCATATGGGGGACCTGGAGGGACCATAACGGTGGGACCACACTTGGAGGGACCCATAACAGTACAGGACCATAACAGTGGGGACCATAACAGTGGGACCATAACAGTGGGACATATGGGACCATAACATTTAGGACCATGGCATTGGGACCTGCTTGGAGGGACATGATGGGACGCTGGCAGAGGATATTACATAACAGTGGGACCATAACAGGTGGGACACTAAACAGTGGGACCATAACAGTGGGACCCCTTAACAGAGTTCCTGTGGGGACACTAACAGAGGACCATAACAGTGGGATACAGAGGGATGTAACAGTGGGACCAACAGGACCATAACAGAGGACCAACAGAGGGACAATAACAGGTGGGACAAAACAGGGGACCCATAACAATTGGGACCATAACAGAGGGATATAACAGTGGGATGCAAGCAAGTGGGACCATAACAGGGATCCTGTGGTGGGATATAACAGTGGGATACAACAGTGGGACCCATAACAGAGGGATATAACTGGAGACCATAACGGAGGATAGCAACAGGAGGACCCATAACAGTCCGGGACCATAACAGTGGGATACCAAACATTTTGGGACCACTGTAGTGGGACCATAGCAATTGGGATGATACTTAACAGTAGGACCAAAACAGAGGGACCATAACAGGAACCACAACAGAGGGACCATAACAGTGGACCATAGCAGTGGGATTCATAGCTTGTTGGTTAAAAGGTGACCATAACAGAGGACCATAGTAGGACTATGAGACCATAACAGAGACCACTGCCCAGTGGGCACAACAGAGAGGACATAACAGAGACCATAACAGTGAGACCCCATAACAGTGGGACCACCAACAGTGGGACATAACAGTGGTTCATAACAGTGGGATACCAGAGGGACCATAACAGTAGGACCACCAACAGGGACTGCATAACAGGGGACCATAACAGAGGGACCATATGAGAAGACAATAACAGTAGGACCTGTGGGGACCCGCATGGAGGACATGGAGGGACCATAACAGAGGACCATAACAGAGGGACCACTTGCTGGTGGGACCATGGAGGGACCACCGCCGGAGGACCATGAGAGGGATATAACGGGGGATGCTTGTGGGATTCATAACAGTAGGACCCTTAACAGTGGGACCACCGGAGGGACCATGCGTGGGACCATAACAGTGGGACCATGGCGCAGAGGACCTGACAGAGGACACTGGAAGACAACAACAGTAGGACACAGAGGGACCGTAACAGAGGACATAACAGGGGACCTACTTGGAAAGGACCATAACAGAGGGACCATAACAGAGGGACCATAACAGAGGACCACTTAGAGGGACCATAACAGTGGGACCATAACAGAGAACAGCCTTGGAGGAACCATAACAGTAGGACCATAGCAGTGGGACCATGGCATGGTAGGACCATAACAGTAGGACCATAACAGTAGGGAGGCCATATGGCGGACCATAACAGAGGAACCATAACAGAGGGACCATAACAGAGGGACCTAACAGTAGGACCATAACAGAGGGATATAACAGAGGGACCATAACAGTAGGACCATAACAGAGGATAAAACAGGACCATGGCACAGAGGGACCATAACAGAGGGACCATAACAGAGGGGACCATAACAGTAGGACCATAACGGAGAGGGACCATAGCAGTAGGACCATAACAGAGGACCATAACAGTAGGACCATAACAGAGGGACCGCAGAGGGACCATAACAGGAGGACATAACAGAGGGACCGTAACAGAAGATACTTAACAGTAGGACCATAACAGGGGACCATGTAGAGGATATAACAGAGGACCACATGGAGGGACCACAACCAGAGGGACCATAACAGGAGAGGACACCTTCAGAGGACCATAACAGGTTACATAACAGAGGACCATAACTTTGTTGAAGGACCATAACAGAGGGACCATAACAGAGGGACACATGGGACCCATAAGCAAGAGGGACCACTAGCAAGGGAGTTTTCTTGAGAGGGACCATAACAGAGGACTATGTAAGAGGGACCATAACAGAGGACCATAACAGGAGGGACCATAGCAGTGGGACAACAGAGGAACAATAACAGAGGAACATGGCAGGATGCAACAGTGGGACCATAACAGGCCAGGACCATAACAGTGGGACCATAACAGTAGGACCATAACAGTAGGAATGTAACAGTAGGACCATAACAGAGGGACCACAACAGAGGACCTAACAGAGGACCATCAACAGAGGACCATAACAGAGGGACCATAACAGTAGGACCATGGTAGGACCATAACAGTGAGGACCATAACGAGTGGGACCATAACTGGTAGGACCATGTGATGGGATACAACAGTGGTGCATAACAGAGGACCATAACAGTGGGACCGTAACAGTGGGACCATAACAGAGGGTTACAACAGAGGGACCATAACAGAGGACCATAACAGAGGACATAACAGAGGACCATAACAGAGGGACCATAACAGTAGGACCATAACAGAGGTTAATATGGAGGAACCATATGGAGGACCATAACAGTGGGACCATAACAGTGGGATTCCATAACAGTGGGATATAACAGTGGGATAGCCATAACCGGTAAAAGGCCATAACAGAGTAGGACCATAGCAGAGGGGACCATAACAGAGGACCATAACAGAGGGACCATGGCACAGTGGGACCATGGAGAGGGGATGACCGCAGCAGTGGGACCATAACAGTGGGACCATAACAGTGGGACTGTGGTAGGACCATGTAGTGGGACCGCAACAGTGGGACCTGCTAGTGGGCCATGTGGGACCTGTGGTGGGCCATGTGGTGGGACCTGCTGGAGGAACCATAACAGAGGACCATAACAGTGGGACCACAACAGTAGGACCATAACAGAGGGACCTGTGGGACCATAACAGTACAGGACCGCAACAGGAGGAACCATAACAGAGGACATAACCAGTAGGACCATAACAGTGGGACCATAACAGTGGGGAACATAACATTGGGATATAACAGTAGGATATAGCTTCAGAGGCAGGACCCATCAACAGTGCAGAATACATAACAGAGACCATAACCAGGGGACCATAACAGTGGGACCATAACAGAGGACTATGTGATGGGACCATAACAAGAGGGGACCATAACAGAGGGACCATAACGATGGGATTCATAGCAAGAGGGACCATGTGGAGGACAACCATAACAGTGGGACCATAACAGTAGGGCCATAGCAGAGGGACCATAATGGAGGACCATAACAGTGGGACCATAACAGTGGGGCCCACTAACAGGGACCACTCAGTGATGGGATACAACAGTAGGACCATAGCAGTGGGACCATAACAGTGGGACCATAACCATTGGGATATAACAGTGGGACCATAACAGAGGGACCTGTGGAGGGACACAACAATGGGACCATAACAGTGGGACACAACAGAGGACCATAACAGTGGGACCATATGATGGGATATAACAGTAGGATACAACAGTGGGATATAACAGTGGGACCACTAAACAGTGGGACCCATAACAGTAGGACCATAACAGAGGGACCATAACCATTGGGATATAACAGTGGGATGCATAACAGTGGGATGCAACAGTGGGACCATAGCAGTAGGACCATGCTCAGTGGGACCATGACAGTGGGACCCATAACAGTGGGACCATAACTCAGAGGGACCATAACAGAGAGGTTCTGTAGTGGGACCACAACAGTGGGACCATAACAGGGACCATAACAGTGGGACCATAACAGTGGGACCATAACAGAGGGCCATAACAAGAGGACCATAACAGTGGGACCATAACTGGGTTACTGTGCAGTGGGATACATAGCAATCCAGGACCATAACAGTAGGACCATAACGGAGGGATATAACAGTGGGACCATAAGCAGTGGGACCCTGCCTGATGGGACCCATAACAGGCCGGACCTGTGATGGGATATAACAGTGGGACCATAACAGTGGGACCTTAACAGAGACCATAACAGAGGGATTACCTTAACAGTAGGACCATAACAGTAGGACCATAACAGAGGGACCATGTGATGGGACATAACATTGAGGACCATAACAGAGGAACCATATGGAGGGACAACAGTGGGACCATAACAGTGGGATTTTAACAGGTAGGACCACTAACAGTGGGACCATAACAATTGGGACCATAACAGGAGGGACCATAACAGTGGGACCGCATGGTGGGACCATATGTGGGATACAACAGTGGGAATCCATAACAGTGGGGACCATAACAGTGAGGCCTGGCACAGAGGGACCATAACAGTGGGACCATAACAGTGGGACCTAACAGAGGGACCATAACCAGTAGGACCATAACAGTAGGACCACCAAACAGTAGGACCATGGCTCAGTGGGACCATACCAGAGGGGACCATAACAGTAGGGAAGACCCCGCAACAGAGGGACCATAAACAGAGGGACCATAACAGGTAGGACCATAACAGGAGGGACCATAACGTGGGACCATAGCAGTGGGACCATAACAGTGGGACCACAACAGAGGACCATAACAGTAGGACCATAACAATGTCAAAAGGACCACAACAGTAGACCAAACAGTAGAACCATAACCCAAACCAAACCAAACAAACCAAAACCCAAACCAAACAGTGGGAACTAACAGAGGGACCAAACAGAGGGACACAACAGAGGACCACAACAGGGGACCATAACAGAACCATAACGAATTAAACAACAGTACAACCCAGACCATAACAGTAGACATAACAATAGACCATAACAGTAGGGCCATAACAGAGGGACCATAACAGAGGAAACTATAACAGAGGACCATAACAGTAGGACCATAACAGTAGACCATAACAGATGGGACTATAACAGAGGAACCATATGGTAGAATCATAACAGAGGGACCATAACAGTAGGACATAACAACAAATATAGAGGACCATAACAGTGGGACTACAACAGTGGGACTACAACAGTGGGACCACATAACAGAGGGACCATAACAGAGGGACCACAACAGGAGGACCATAACAGAGGGACCATAACAGGGACCATAACAGAGGGATATAACAGAGGACCACAACAGTGGGACCTACAACAGGGGACCACAACAGAGGACCAGACGCAGGGACCACAACAGAGGGACCATAACAGTGGGACCACAACACAGAGGACCCATAGAGACAACAACAGGACCATATGGAACTAACAAGGGACCATAACAGTAGGACCATAACAGAGGATATAACAGAGGGACCAGAGGATACAACAGTAGGACCACAACAGAGGACCACAACAGAGGACCATAACAGAGGACCACAACAGAGGGACTACAACAGAGGGACTACAACAGAGGGACCACAACAGAGGACCATAAACAGTAGGACTACAAACAGGACCCACAACAGGGACCACAACAGGACCATAACAGAGGGACTACAAACAGAGGACCATACCAAAGAGGGACCATAAAGAGGACCATAACAGAGGGACTACAACAGAGGGACCATAACAGAGGGACCACAACAGAGGACCATAACAGAGGGACCATAACAGAGGACCATAAACAGAGGGACCATAAACAGAGGACCAGCAACAGAGGACCATAAACAGAGGGACCAACGGACCATAACAGAGGACCATAACAGAGGGACCATAACAGAGGACCATAACAGAGGGACCAAACAGGGACTACAACAGAGGGACCATAACAGTAGGACCATAACAGAGGGACCATAACAGTAGGACTACAACAGAGGGACCACAACAGAGGACCATAACAGAGGGACCATAACAGAGGGACCATAACAGAGGGACACAACAGAGGGACTACAACAGTAGGACCCATAACAGGAGGGACCACAACAGAGGACCATAAGAGGGACTATAACAGAGGGACTACAACAGAGGGACCATAACAGAGGGACTATAACAGAGGACTACAACAGAGGACCACAACAGAGGGACTACAACAGAGGGACCAACAGGGACCATAACAGAGGCACATAACAGAGACCATAAAAGCAGGACTACAACAGAGGGACCACAACAGAGGACCATAACAGAGGACTACAACAGAGAGGACTACAACAGAGGACCACAACAGAGTGGACCATAACAGAGGGACCACAACAGAGGACCACAACAGTAGGACCATAACAGAGGGACCATAAACAGTAGGACCATAACAGAGGACCATGTAACAGAGGACCATAAAGAGGACTACAATGAGGGACCATAACAGAGGACCACAACAGAGGGACTACAACAGGAGGACTAAGGGAACAGAGGACCATACAGGGACTCATAACAGGAGAGGACACTACAACAGAGAACCATAACAGAGGACTACAACAGAGGACCATAACAGGGACCATACCGAGGGACTACAAACAGAGGACCAACAGTGGAACTGCCACAGAGGGAATTCACAACAGAGGACCATAACAGAGAATTTAACACAACAGAGGGACCAACAGAGGGACCACAACAGAGGACCAACAGAGAAACCATAACAGAGGACTACAACAGAGGACCATAACAGAGGGACCATAACAGAGGGACCATAACAGAGGGACTACAACAGTAGGACCATAACAGTAGGACCATAACAGAGGAACTGCATAACAGAGGACTACAACAGAGGGACCATAACAGAGGACTACAACAGAGGACCATAACAGAGACCATACAGAGGACCACAACAGAGGGCCACAACAGAGGGACCACAACAGAGGGACCACAACAGAGGACCACAACAGAGGGACCACAACAGAGGGACCACAACAGAGGGACTCATAACAGTAGGACCATAACAGAGGACTAGCACGAGGACCATAACAGAGGACCATAAACAGGACCAACAGGACCATAACAGTAGGGGCTACAACAGAGGGACCATAACAGAGGGACCACAACAGAGGGTCATAACAGTAGGACCATAACAGAGGGACCATACAGAGGAATCCATAACAGAGGACCACAACAGAGGGACTGCAACAAAGGACCATAACAGAGGACCATAACAGTAGGACCAACAGAGGGACCAAGGACCATAACAGAGGAAACTACAGCAACAGAGGGACTACAACAGAGGACCACAACAGGACCAACAGAGGACCATACCAGAGTGGCACAACAGAGGACTACAACAGTAGGACCATGACAGAGGACCACACAGAGGACCATAACAGAGGGACCACAACAGAGGACCAAACAGTAGGACCACAACAGAGGGCCAACAGAGGGACCATAAACAGAGGGACCACAACAGGGGACCAACAGAGGACTACAACAGAGTGGACCATTACAGCAGACCATAACAGAGGACCATAACAGAGGGACTACAACAGAGGGACTACAACAGTAGGACCATAAACAGAGGGACTACAACAGAGGGACCATAACAGTAGGACTACAACAGAGGGAACTACAACAGAGGACCAACAGGGACCACAACAGAGGGACCATAACAGAGGGACACAGCAGGGACTACAACAGAGGACCATAACAGTAGGACCATGCAACAGAGGACCACAACAGAGGGACCATAACAGTAGGACTACAACAGAGGACCATAACAGAGGACCATAACAGAGGACCATAACAGAGACCCATAACAGGGACCATAACAGAGGGACCACAACAGGACCATGGGCCACAGAGGACCACATAACAGAGGACCACAACAGAGAAAACTCATAACAGAGACCACAACAGAGGACCATAACAGAGGAACATAACAAGAGGACCATAACAGAGGGACCATAACAGAGGGACCACAACAGAGGGACCAGCAACAGTAGGACCACAAACAGAGGACCATAACAACAGAGGACCATAACAGAGGACTATACAACAGAGGGACCACACAGTAGGACTACAACAGTAGGGACTACAACAGAGGGACCACAACAGAGGGACCCATAACAGGAACACACAGAGGACCATAAACAAAAGGAATGCACAAAGAGGGACTCACAACAGAGGAATCACAACAGAGGGACCATAACAGTAGAATTACAACAGAGGACCACAACAGAGGACCATAACAGAGGACCATAACAGTAGGGCCACAACAGAAATACAACAGAGGACCACAACAGAGGACCATAACAGAGGACCACAACAGGGACCAGGGACTCAGGACCAACAACAGAGGACCATAACAGAGGACCACAAACAGAGGACCACAACAGAGGACCACAACAGAGGACCATAACAGAGGACCAACAACAGTAGGGACCCAGCAACAGAGGCAACTCATAACGAAGGAATGCAACAGAGGGACCATAACAGGGACCATAACAGTAGGGACCATAACAGTGGACCATAACAGAAGGACTCACAGAGGCATCACAAACAGAGGAATACAACAGTAGGACCACAAACAGGGACCATAACAGAGGACCCAACAGAGGACCAAACAGAGGACCATACAACAGTAGGGCTACAACAGGGGACCACAACAGAGGGAAACATAAATAGGACCACAACAGAGGACCACAACAGAGGACCACAACAGAAGGACCAAAAACAGAAGGACCACAACAGTGACCACAACAGAGACTACAACAGGGACCCATAACAGAGGACCAGAGAGAGGACTACAACAGAGGACTGACAACAGAGGGACCACAACAGAAAGGACCATACAGTAGGACCACAACAGAGGACTACAACAGTAGGGACCATAACAGAGGACCATAACAGAGGGACCAACAGAGGACTCACAACAGAGGACCACAACAGAGGACCCAAACAGAGGACTACAATAGTAGGACCACACAGAGGGACCATAACAGTAGGGCTAACAATGAGAATCATAACAGCAGGGACCACAAATAGAACATAACAGTAGGGCTTACACACAGGACCACAACAGGACCATAACAGGGGACCACAACAGAGGGACCATAACAGCAGGACCACACAGAGGACCAACCCAGAGGACCACAACAGAGGACCACATAACAAGGGACCACAACAGAGGGACCATAACAGAGGACCATAACAGTAGGACCACAACAGAGTGGACCACAACAGAGGACCATAACAGTGACCAACAGAGGGACCAACAGCAGGACCACAACAGAGGCCATAACAGAGGACCATAACAGAGGACCATACACAGGACCCACTACAAACAGAGGGACCAACAGAGGACCATAACAGAGGACCACAACAGAGGACCATAACAGTGACCACAACAGAGGGACTCAAACAGGACTACAACAGCAGGGACCACAACAGAGAGGACTACAACAGTGCACTCATAACAGAGGGACTCACAACAGAGGACCACAACAGTAGACCACAACAGTAGACCATAACAGAGGACCATACCAGTAGGACCACAACAGAGGACCATAACAGAGGACCACAACAGAGGACCATAACAGTAGGACCACAACAGAAGGACCATGTCAGAGGAATACAGCAGGACCACAACAGTAGGACTACAACAGACCACAACAGTAGACCAACAGAGGACTAGCATCAAAGGACCATAACAAGGGACCACAACAGAGGACTACACAGTAGGACTCAAACAGAAGGACCACAACAGAGGACCATAACAGAGGACCATAACAGAGGGACCATAAACAAAGGACCATAACAGAGGACCACATAACAGAGGACCATAACAGTAACACAACAGAGGACTACAACAGAGGACCATAACAGGAGGACTAGCAACAGAGACCATTACAGCAGACCATAAATAGAAAATAAGCAACAGAGGACCAAACAGAGGACTACAACAAAGGACCATAACATGGACCATAACAGAGGGACTATAACAGAGGGAACTACAACAGTAGACCATAACAGAGGGACCATAACAAAGGACCAACAGAGACTACAACAGAGGGACCACACAGTAGGATCCACAACAGAGGACCAACAGAGGGACTACCAGAGGGACCATAACAGAGGGACCATAACAGAGGACCACACAGTGGAATCACAGAGGACCACAACAGGACCATAAGAGGACTATAACAGTAGGGCCAAGGGCAGGAGGCCAAGCCAGCAGGGACCAACAGAGGACCATAACAGTAGGACCATACAGAGGACCACACAACAGAGGACCACAGAAATGCAACAGAGGGACCACAACAGTAGGACTACAACAGGAGGGACCACAACAGTAGGAACAGGAATATGCAACAGTAGGACCATAACAGGGACACAGAGGGACCATACAACAGAGGGACTATAACAGAGGGACTATAACAGAGACCACAACAGTGGACCATAACAGAGAGGACCATATCAAAGGGACCATAACAGAGGACCATAACAGAGGACCATAACAGTAGTGACCAGGCCAGCAGGGACCACAAACAGAGGAATTACACAGGGACCACAACAAAGGACCATAACAGAGGACCATAACAGAGGACCAGCAACAGTAGGACACATAACAGAGGACCACAACAGAGGACCAACAGAGGGACCATAACAGAGGACCCACAGCAGTAGGACCATGACAGGAACCATAACAGAGGACCATAACACAGAGAATCATAACAAAGGAATTCGAGGACCATAACAAAGGGACCAAGTAACAGAGGGACTACAACAGAAGGACCATGAGGGACCATAACAGAGGACCAACAGAGGACCATAACAGGAGGACTACAAATAGAGACCATAAACAGTGAAATACAACAGAGGGACCCATAACAGAGGACCACAACAGAGGACCATAAACAAAGGACCATAACAGAGGACCATAACAGAGGACCATACCAGCAGGACTACAACAGAGGGACTACAATGAGGACCACACAACAGAGACCACAACAAGGGACTACAACAGAGGGCCAACAGAGGGACTACAACAGAGGACCAGCAGGACCACAACAGAGGACTAAACAGAGGGACTACATAACAGGAGACCATAAATAGAAATAGCAGGGCCAAGCAACAGTAGGAATCCAAACAGAGGGACCACACAGTAGGACCATAACAGAGGACTACAAACAGAGGAGTCACACAGTAGGACAAGGAGAATACAACAGTAGGACCACAACAGAGGACTAAGCAACACAGGACTACAACAGAGGACTACAACAGAGGACCATAACAGTAGGACCATACAGCAGGATGCACAGAGGGACACACAGAGGGACCATAACAGTAGGACCATAACAGAGGGACTATAACAGGACCATACAGAACATAACAGAGGACCACAGTGCAGGACCATAACAGAGGGACCATAACTGAAGGACCAACAGAGGACCATAACAGAGGACCACAACAGAGGGACCATTACAGCAAGACCACACAACAGAGGACCCACAGAGGGACCACCATAACAGAGGGACCATAACAGGACCATACAGTAGGACCACAACAGGACTACAAGGACCATAACAGAAGGACTACACAGAGGGACCATAACAGAAGGACCACAGAGGGACCATAACAGAGGACCATGGGGGACCACAACAGTGGGACCATCAACAGAGGATATAACAGAGGGACGCAACAGTAGGACCACAACAGAGGGACCACAACAGAGGACCATAGTTGGAACAGAGGACCATAACAGAGGGACCATAACAGGGGACCTAACAGGGGGACCATGACAGAAACAGGACCATGGAGGACCAAACAAGAGGACCACAACAGAGGTTGCAACAGTGGGACCATTATAACGGAGGACTGAAGGACCAAACAGAGGGACCATAACAGAGGGACCGCCAACAGAGGGACCATAACAACGGAGACCATGTTAGAGGGACCTACCAGAGGGACCATGGGACAGAAACAGAGGGACAGAGGACCATAACAGAGGGGACCACCATGATGGGACCATGTGGAGGGACCCTAAACAGAGGGACCATAACAGAAGGACCATAACAGGGGGACCATAACAGAGGGACCACAACAGAGGATCATATGAGGGACCCTTACAGTAGGACCATAACAGTAGGACCATAACAGAGGACCATAACAGAGGACCATAACAGTAGGACCAGAGAGGACCATAACAGAGGACCATAACAGTGGGACCATAACAGAGGGACCATAACAGTAGGACATAACAGTGGGACCACATAACAGAGGGGACCATACAACAGTGGGACCATAACAGAGGGACCATAACAGCGGGGAGCACTAACAGAGGGACCATAACAGTGGGAATATAACAGAGGGACCATAACAGTGGGACCATAACAGAGGACCATAACAGGGACCACAACAGGAACCACAACAGAGGAACCATAACGTGGGACCATAACAGGGGACCACAACAAGAACCATAACAGTAGGACCACAACAATAGGGACTATAACAGAGGGACCATAACAGTAGGACCATAACAGTAGGACCATAACAGTAGGACCATAACAGAGGGACTGTACATAACAGTAGGACCATAACAGTAGGACCATAACAGAGGGACTACAAGCCAGTAGGGATACAACAGAGGGACCAACAGTGGGGAACCATAACAGGAGGACCATAACAGTAGGACCATAACAGAGGACCATAACAAGATGGGACCATAACAGAGGAATATGTCAGAGGGATTACATAGTGGGACCACAACAGAGGGACCAAACATAACAGTAGGACCATAACAGTAGGACCAACAGAACCATAACAGTAGGAACAAACATTAGGACCATAACAGAGGACCATAACAATAGGACATAACAGAGGACCATAACAGTAGGACCATAACAATGGGACATAACAGAGGACCATAACAGTAGGACCATGGAAGGAACATAACAATGCGGACCATAACAGTGGGACCATAACAGAGGGACCATAACAGTGGGACCATAACAGTAGGACCATAACAGAGGGACCACAACAGTGGGACCATAACAGAGGATATAACAGTGGGACCATAACAGTGGGACCGTAACAGAGGGACCATAACAATGGGACCATAACAGAGGGACCATAACAGTAGGACCCATAACAGTGAGGACCATAGAGGGACCACCAACAGTAGGACCAACAGTAGGACCATAACAACAGTAGGACCAACAGTGGGGCCACAACAGAGGACCCATAACAGTGGGACCATAACAGAGGGACCATAACAGTAGACACATAACAGAGGACCATAACAGTAGGACCATAACAGAGGGACCATAACAGTAGGGACCATAACAGTGGGACCATAACAGAGGGACATAACAGTGGGATGCTGATGGGACCATAACAGTGGGACCATAACAGTGGGACCATAACAGGACCATAACAGTGGGACCACCACAGAGGATACATAACAGAGGACCATAACAGTAGGACCATAACAGAGGGAACATAACAGTAGGACCATAACAGTAGGACCATAACAGAGGGACCATAACAGTGGGATACAACAGAGGAGACCATAACAGTAGGGACCATAACAGAGGGACCATAACAGTAGAGGGCCATAACAGAGGGAGACCATAACAGTGGGACCATAACACAGGGGACCATAACAGTGGGACCATAACAGAGGGACCATAACAGAGGATAACGGACCATATGGAGGGACCATAGCAGTGGGACCATAACAGTGGGACCCATAACAGTAGGACCATAGAGGGACCATGGTGGGACCATAACAGTAGGACCATAACAGTAGGATAACAGTAGGACCATAACAGTAGAACCATACAGTGGGACCATAACAGAGGACCATAACAGTGGGACCATAGTGGGACCATAACAGAGGGACCATAACAGAGGGGACCAACAGTGGGATACATAACAGTGGGACCATAACAATACAGGAGGATGACATAACAGTGGGACCATAGAGGGACCATAACAGTGGGATATAACAGAGGGATATAACAGAGGACCATAGTGGGACCATATGGAGGGACCATAACAGTGGGACCATAACAGAGGCTTAACAGTAGGACCATAACAGTAGGACCATAACAGAGGGACCATAACAGTAGGACCATAACAGTAGGACCATAACAGAAGACCATAACAGTGGGACCATAACAGAGGGACCATAACAGTGGGACCATAACAGTGGGACCATAACAGAGGGACCATAACAGTGGGACAGAGGGAGACCATAACAGTGGAGGGCCATAACAGAGGGACGGACCATAACAGTAGTGGGACCATAGAGGACCAACAGAGGACCATAACAGAGGGACCACAGTGGGGACCATAACAGAGGGACCATAACAAAAAGAACCACTAACAGAACCACAACAGCTGAAGACAATGACCATAACAATGAAAACCCTACAGTGGGACCCTGCAGTGCAGAACATGCTGGTAGAACCCTGCTAAAAGGACCAACAAGACCATAACAGCAAGACCAAAGACCCACAGAGGGAAACCACTAAAACCATAAGACCACAACAGAAGGACCATAACAGACACGGGGCCACAACGAAGACCGCAGAGACCCAGAGGGACCAGACCCAGTTAGACCATAAGTAGGCCACAATGCAGACCACAAATGAGACCATGAAGAGACCCGTAAGGGACAACAGAGGGATACCAGTGATGTGACAGAGGACCACAACAGAGGGACCTATGGAGGGACCATAACAGTAGGACCACAGGCGACATAACAGTGGGCCGCAACAGAGGGACCACAGCAGTGGGACCATAACAGAGGGACCATAACAGTGGGACATGGGAAAGAGGGACCACAACAGTAGGACTAAGAGGACCAGTGAGACCGGATAACAGGACCCATAACAGTGGGACCCAGTGGGACCATATGGAGGGACATAACAGTGGGACCATAACAGAGGGACCACTAACAGTGGGATATAACAGTGGGACCATAACAGAACTGTAGTGGGACCATAGAGGACCATAACAGTAGGACCATAACAGTGGGACATAACGGAGGGAACATAGCAATAGGGACCATAGCAGTGGGACCATAACAGTAGGAGCCAACAGTAGGAGGCCATAACAGTAGGACCATAACAGAGGGACCATGGAGGGACCACAGTGGGATACAGGGACCAGTAGGGACCATAACCATACAGAGGGACCATACAAGGATACGGAGGGACCATAACAGTGGGATACCAGAGGACAGTGAGAGGATCAACAGTGGGACATAACAGAGGGACCATCAGAGGACCATAAGAAAACAGTAGGACCATAACAGTAGAGGGACACTAACAGGAGGGACTCATAACAGTAAGGGCTATAACAGTAGGACCATAACAGTGGGAATACATAACAGTGGGACCATAACAGAGGGATACATGGGACCAACAGAGGGATAACAGTGGGACCAACATGGGACAACAGAGGGACCATATGGGATACCATAACAGTAGGACCATAACATAAGGACCATAACAGTAGGACCATAACAGAGGGACCGTGGACAAACAGAAACAGTGGGACCATAACAGTAGGACCATAACAGAGGGACACAACACATAGTAGGATAACAGAGGGACCATAACAGTGGACATAAAGGACATAACAGTGGGACCATAACAGAGGGACCATAACAGTGGGACCATAACAGAGGGACCATAACAGTGGGACCATAACAGAGGACATAACAGTAGGACCATAACAGAGGATATAACAATTGGGACCTAACCTCCATCCCCTCCTCCCCTGTCCATCCTCCACTCCACCCTCTCTCTCTTCTCTCTTCCCTCCCTATCCCTCTCTTTCTCTCTCATCCTCCCTTCTCTCTCTCCTTCACATCCCTCTCCTCCCTTCATCCCACCCTCCCTCTCCTCCTCTTACCTTGCTTACCTTACCTTACCTTACCTTACCTTACCTTACCTTAGCCACGACTATCATGGGTAGTGGATAGTGGGTAAGGATGGGAGGGATGTAGGGATTAGGGGTAATGGGAGGGAGAGGAGGAAGGAAGGGTGGCAATGAAGTCTGGTAGTAGGAAGGGTAAGGAAGATGAGAGGTGAGGGAGTCGATGGGGAGAAGAGAAGCGGAGGGGAAGGGGACAGGATTGATGGGGAGGGAGAGCAGAGGGGGGAGAGGTAACGAAAGGTGGGTGTGGGGTTAGGGAGGGGTGGTTAGATACAATTCAAAAGTCAGGTTGGTGAACGTACCTCTCCTCCTCACGGGGCATGGGGAGGTGGGAGGAGAGAGGAAAGGTTGGGGAGGTAGAAGTCATTTGTTTGGATGGGGAGGATAGGAGAGTGGGGAAGATAGGAAGAAGGAAAAGGTGAAGCATTGTAAGGGTTAAGGAGGATATTTGAAGTCGGAAGAATAGGGAGGAGGAAAGGAAGAGGGAAGGAGGAAGGATAGGGAGGAAGGGAGAGAGGAAGGGAAGGGGAAGGAGGAAGGGGAGAGGGAGGAAGGAGGAAGAAACAGGAAGGTGTAGTGTGTGTGGGGCAGGTGAGGGTATGTGGGGCAGGTGTGGGTGTGTGGGGCAGGTGTGGGTGTGTGGGGCAGGTGTGGGTGTGTGGGGCAGGTGTGGGTGTGTGGGGCAGGTGTGGGTGTGTGGGGCAGGTGTGGGTGTGTGGCGGGTGGTGTGTGGGGCAGGTGTGTGGGTGTGTGGGGCAGGTGTGGGTGTGTGGGGCAGGTGTGGGTGTGTGGGGCAGGTGTGTGGGTGTGTGGGGCAGGTGTAGGTGTGTGGGGCAGGTGTTGGGTGTGTGTGGGGCAGGTGTAGGTGTGTGTGGGGCCAGGTGTGGGTGTGGGGCAGGTGTGGGTGTGTGGGGCAGGTGTGGGTGTGTGGGGCAGGTGTGGGTGTGTGGTGCAGGTGTGGGTGTGTGGGGCAGGTGTGGGTGTTTGGGCGTTATGGGTGTGTGGGGCAGGTGTGGGTGTGTGGGGCAGGTGTGGGTGTGTGGGGCAGGTGTGGGTGTGGGGCAGGTGGGTGTGTGGGGCAGGTGTGGGTGTGGGGCAGGTGTGGGTGTTTGGGCAGGTATGGGTGTGTGGGGCAGGTGTGGGTGTGTGGGGCAGGTGTGGGTGTGTGGGGCAGGTGTGGGTGTGTGGGGCAGGTGTAGGTGTGTGGGGCAGGTGTGGGTGTTTGGGCAGGTTGGGTGTGTGGGGCAGGTGTGGGTGTGTGGGGCAGGTGTGGGTGTGTGTGGGTGTGGGTGTGTGGGGCCGGGTGTGTGGCAGGTGTGGGTGTGTGGTTGGGTGGGGATGTGGGTGTGAGGGGCAGGTGTGGGTGTGTGGGGCAGGTGTGGGTGTGTGGGGCAGGGTAGGTGTGTGGGGCAGGTGTCAGTGGGTGTGTGGGGCAGGTGTGAGTGGTGTGTGGGGCAGGTGTGGGTGTGTGGGGCAGGTGTGCAGTGGGTGTGTGGGGCAGGTGGGTGTGTGGGGCAGGTGTAGGTGTGTGGGGCAGGTGTATGGGTGTGTGGGGCAGGTGTGGGTGTGTGGGGCAGGTATGGGTGTGTGGGGCAGGTGTGGGTGTGTGGGGCAGGTGTGGGTGTGTGGGGCAGGTGTGGGTGTGGGGCAGGGTGTGGGTGTGGGGCAGGTGTGGGTGTGTGGGGCAGGTATGGGTGTGTGGGGCAGGTGTGTGTGTGGGCAGGTGTGGGTGTGTGGGGCAGGTGTGGGTGTTTGGGGCAGGTGTGGGTGTGTGGGGCAGGTGTGGGTGCGTGGGGCAGGTATAGGTGTGTGGGACAGGTGTGTGGGTGTGTGGGACATGTGTGGGTGTGTGGAGCAGGTGTGGGTATGTGGGGCAAGTGTAGGTTTGTGGGGCAGGTGTAGATGTGTGGGGCAGGTGTGGGTGTGGGCTTGGGTGTGTGGGTGTGTGGGGCAGGTGTGGGTGTGTGGGGCAGGTGTGGGTGTGTGGGGCAGTTGAGGTGTGTGGGGCGGGTGTAGGTGTGTGGGGCAGGTGTGGGTGTGGGGTGGGTATGGGTGTGTGGGGCAGGTGTATGTGGGTGTGTGGGGCAGGTGTGGGTGTGTGGGGCAGGTGTGGGTGTGTGGGGCAGGTGTGGGTGTGTGGGGCAGGTGAGGTGTGTGGGGCAGGTGTGGGTGTGTGGGGCAGGTGTGCAGTGGTGTGGGGCAGATGTAGGTGTGTGGGGCAGGTGTAGGTGTGTGGGGCAGGTGTGGGTGTGTGTGGGGCAGGTGTTGGTGTGTCAGGCAGGTGTGTGGGTGTGTGGGGCAGGTATGGGTGTGTGGGGCGGGTGTGGGTGTGTGGGGCAGGTGTGGGTGTGTGGGGCAGGTGTGGGTGTGTGGGGCAGGTATAGGTGTGTGGGGCAGGTATGGGTGTGTGGGGCAGGTGTGTGTGGGTGTGTGGGGCAGGTGTGGGTGTGTGGGGCAGGTGTGTGGGTGTGTGGGGCAGGTGTAATTATGAAACGCACAATCCAATGGAGAGTAAACTGATAAACAAAAAATACTTTGTTCGTATAAGGACACAACCATGACGTGACTTCTTCAATACTTTAGGGGTTGATGCAGTACAACAATGACTGGGATAAATGATAATAATAACAATAATAATAATGTCCTAACCTAACCTAACCTAACCTAACCTAACCTAACCTAACCTAACCTAACCTAACCTCCCTCTCCCATAACTCTCGCTTCGTGTGTGTGTGGTATAGGGAGATAGCCATCAACCAGACGAGTGTGTTTGTTTGTGTCTCTCCGGGCGGAAATACTGCCAGAGACAGTCACAGTGTCATCTGATGTTTTAAGCCTTGTGGAATGTGGGGTGTGGGGGGGGGAATGTGGGGGGAAAGGGCTGTGGGGGGGGGGTGGAGGGTGTGGGGAGAGAGAGGCAAGGGAGTTAAGGAGAGAGGGGGACAGAAGGAAGGAGAGAGATAGAGAGAGGGAAGGAGAGAGGAAGGGAGGTCCATGGGCAGCAATAAACTATTCAATGGCGTTGTAGTCGCCCCCTCCTCCTTGCTGGATTTCCACAGCCTCAGGACCCCTAACCTAACCTAACCTAACCTAACCCAAATTTAATGGCTGAACAAGAGAAGGTCTGGGGCCTATTAGGACTTGGGTCTATTAGAACTAGAGCCCATTTGACCCAATTATCTCTTGAATTGGGAAGGCAAAGATTAGAATGGCCTCACGTAGCGCCTGCTGGGTCAATCCTTCTTTGCTTACTCGAACGGCAAATTGTGTCTGGAAAATCTGGCCTGGGTGAAGGGATGTCCGAGGGAGTCTAGAAGTGGAGAGGGGGTGTCTGGGTCCTGTGTCGGTTTTGTGGGATGGTTTGGTGGGACCTCTCTCTCTCTCTCTCTCTCTCTCTCTCTCTCTCTCTCTCTCTCTCTCTCTCTCTCTCTCTCTCTCTCTCTCTCTCTCTCTCTCTCTCTCTCTCTCTCTCTCTCTCTCTCTCTCTCTCTCTCTCTCTCTCTCTCTCTCTCTCCACAACCAATCATTTTCTATTGACAAAACATGTAGCAATTTTCCACCCAATCTCAGGACGGAAATAAAGTGATAATCATTTACTGACAATTGACGGGAGGTGAAGAAGAGGGCAATTGT
The DNA here is from genome assembly GCF_018991925.1 of Homarus americanus. Lineage (NCBI taxonomy): Eukaryota > Metazoa > Arthropoda > Malacostraca > Decapoda > Nephropidae > Homarus > Homarus americanus. The sequence goes on from NW_024755318.1 coordinate 20,132, forward strand.
GTCTTGTGTTTGTTTATGGAACGTAAGTAAGTGTATATATATATATTGATCTAATTAAGGTTAACCTAACCTAAACTACCCTTAGGTACATGTACCTTAACCTACCCTAACCTAGCCTAACCTAACACACATTAACCTAAACAATCCTAACCTAACCTAACCCAATCAAGCTTAAACTAGCCTAACCTAACATAACTTAACCTTGCCTTACCTAACCAAAACTAACTAAACCTATCCTCTGATAATAATAATAATAATAATATTATTATTTTTATTATTATTATTATTATTATTATTATTATTATTATTATTATTATTATTATTATTATTATTATTATTATTATTATTATTATTATTATTATTATTATTATTATTTTTATTTTTATTATTATTATTATTATTATTATTATTATTATTATTATTATTATTATTATTATTATTATTAATTGACTTTCAGCTAGTTTTACCAAGGACAGCTTACAAAATCATGAGTTGCTTATTTCTAGTTTTCTTTAGGCTAGCCTAAACTGACCTAACCTAACCCAGCCTAACCTTACCAAACATACCATAACATACCCTTACCCAGACTAACCCAAACTAACCTAACCCAGATTAACCTAACCTGACTCAGGCAAGCCTAACCTTACTTAATTTCCCTAACTTAACTTAACCTAACCTAACCCAGACTAGAATAGACGTAGCCAAGCATAACAAACACTGGTTAACAGATTAGTGGAAAAATGTGAAGAATGTGGGTTAAGAGTTGATGCTGTAAAGACTAAAGTGATGGTTGTTTCCGTTTTGGAAATAAATCCTAAAATAAACAATTATGGCAGACAAGAGGGAGCTTAAACAAGTGGAAAATTTGGTGTATTTGAGAAGTAACATTAACTGTGATGGCTGAGGTACGGAATAAATCATAACAGGAATAAGTCAAGTGAAAACAGCATTTAATAATATAAAAGACCTAATGAAAAGGGACATTAACTGTAGTTTGAGAGAAAAGCTGCTGAAAGGCTTAATATGGCAAGGACTGATGTAAGGGTCAGAAGCGTGGACACTTTGAGCAGACACCAGAGAGAGGTTAAAGGCCTTTGAAATGTGGTGTTTTAGGCGAATGCTAAGAAAAAGCTACACTGACAGTAAAACAAATGAAGAAGTACTAAGATTAGCAAAAACTTCAATAGGAAAACTTGAGATTTACAGAAAAGAAAATTAGGGATGGGGAGATAATAACAGAAATGTTAATGGACATAGTTGAGGGTAGGAGGGCCAGAGGAAGGCAGAGTCTGGGATGGGTGAAAGAAATTAAAAACTTGGTCCCCAGAGAGATAAAAAGCCTTAGAGGATTGGTAAAAACAGCCTGAGAACGTTTAGAGTGGAGGACTGTCGTTGCCAACCCCTAGATATGAGGATTGATTGATTGGGCTTAGCCTAACTTAACCTAACCTAAACTAACTTACCTTTACAAACTTAACCTAGCCTAACCTAACCTAATCTAGACTAGCCGAACCTAAATCAAACGTAATAAACTTACCGTGCGTAAAATTAGCCACACCATTTTATTTCGCCTAAAGGTGGAAACTAACCTCCCAGGTAGGATTAAGGTGATTAATTTACAGGTAACATAAGGTCAGGTGGTTAATATTCAGGTGATACAGAAGATTTAAAGCCAATTAAGTCATTATTTCCAAGTTTAAAGAACATTCCTCCAGAGACTCAGTTGTTCTGGAAGGCTGGATGGCACCCTGTAGTGAGCCTTCCGCAATCCACACCAGATGGAATTTTTCATTTTAGGAGAGACAATCATCCTGGAAGAAGAATAACGTACTATGGAAGGTCGGTCAGGAGAGACAATCACCCTGGAAGAAGAATAACGTACTATGGAAGGTCGGTCAGGAGAGACAATCATCCTGGAAGGAGAATAGCGTACTATGGAAGGTCGGTCAGGAGAGACAATCATCCTGGAAGGAGAATAACGTACTATGGAAGGTCGGTCAGGAGAGACAATCATCCTGGAAGGAGAATAGCGTACTATGGAAGGTCGGTCAGGAGAGACAATAATCCTGGAAGGAGAATAACGTACTATGGAAGGTCGGTCAGGAGAGACAATCATCCTGGAAGAAGAATAACGTACTATGGAAGGTCGGTCTAGAGAGACAATCATCCTGGAAGAAGAATAACGTACTATGGAAGGTCGGTCAGGAGACAATCATCCTGGAAGGAGAATAACGTACTATGGAAGGTCGGTCAGGAGAGACAATCATCCTGGAAGGAGAATAACGTACTATGGAAGGTCGGTCAGGAGAGACAATCATCCTGGAAGGAGAATAACGTACTATGGAAGGTCGGTCAGGAGAGACAATCATCCTGGAAGGAGAATAACGTACTATGGAAGGTCGGTCAGGAGAGACAATCATCCTGGAAGGAGAATAACGTACTATGGAAGGTCGGTCAGGAGAGACAATCATCCTGGAAGGAGAATAACGTACTATGGAAGGTCGGTCAGGAGAGACAATCATCCTGGACTGTGGACCCATTACCAAAGCTGTCTGACCTCCACATTGAGCGGAATATTTTTCTCCTAGAAAGACAAGGAAGCTTCTGGAGAGATGAATAAACATTGCTGACGGCGTGCCTGGGAACACAAGACTCTCCTGGAAGGGGTGGCTACAGTACAAGGGTCGGCGAGACTCTCTTGTTTCTGCAAAAGCAAACAAGTGTTCAGTAATGTTTCTCTGGAAGCACAAGTGTTCAGGAAATCTGTCCTAGAGTTGTAAATCGCCTCTAACTGCTTCTGAAGTCTTCGCTCTGAACCAACGTACTTTTTTTTTGAGCTTCTCCTCGAGGGTCAAGTTGAAGGTGGACTGCTCTGTGGAGTTTTTACGGCAGTGATGGATTTTATGGGCGGGCCTCCGTGTATTTATACCTGGTGGACAATTAAACGATTAGCCGGAGCTGGACCCCAATTTGTGCCTGTGTGTGTGTGTGTGTGTGCGCGTGTGTGTGTGTGCGTGTGTGTTTGGTTGCAGTAATACTTGGTTTTCACTTTGTGTGTTGTTATGAAATTCAATTTTATTCTAGTATTTCATTCTCTTCTTTCAATCTCAGTTTCACTTACTTGACTTCTATCAGTAAACATAAGTAGCTTAACCGAAGTCGTTCTTGGGTTAATTTCTAACACTGGCCATCTTACCTCCAGCGCTTTACCTCCCTCCCTTCCTGCCTCCCTCCCTCCCCTGCCTCCTCCCCTCCCTCCTCCCTCCCTCCTCCCTCCCTCCTCCCTCCTCTCCCCCTCCCTCCTCCTCCCTCCCTCCCTCCATGTCCTCCTCCTCCCTCCCTCCCTCCATCCATCCATGTCCTCCTCTCCCTCCCCTGCCCCTCCTCCCTCCATGTCCTCCCTCCTCCTCCTCACCTCCTCACCAACCCTCCTCCCTCCCCTTCCTCACCCTCCTCCTCCCTCCTCCATGTCCTCCCCTCCTCTGCCTCCCTCCTCCTCCTCTCCTCCCTTCCTCCTCACCAACCTCCTCCCCCTCCCCTTCTCACCAACCCTCCTCCTCCTCCATCCATCCATGTCCTCCTCCTCTCCCTCCCTCCCTCCCTCCCTCACCAACCCTCCCTCCCTCCTCCCTCCATGTCCTCCCTCCCTCCCTCCATGTCCTCCCCCCTCCCCTCCTCCCTCCCTCCCCCTCCCTCCCTCCATGTCCTCCCTCCTCCCTCCTCCTTCCTTCCTCCTCCCTCCCCTCCCTCCCTCCCTCTCCCTCCTCCTCACCAACCTCCCTCCCTCCTCTCCCTCACTCCCCCTCCTCCCTCCTCCCTCCCTCCTCCCTCCTCCCTCCCTCACTCCCTCCCTCTCTCTCTCAACTCTTAATCCCACGTCGTTGCAGCCTCAAAAAATACACGAGAACTGTGTAAAACCGAGCGGGGAAAAAGACGAAACTTGTCTTTTATAGAGAAGTAAAAGTTTTGGTGAAACACGAGTGAGTTAAAGCGAAAACAATGCTGAGAGAGAGTCATTATTCTGGCAGGTTTAGGAGTTACTGTTGGCAATGACCCGTTTACGACCATCTTGCCCGGGAGTATCACAGGTTCCTTCGTTGAATATTTGTCTTCTTTAACTGGTAATGTGAGAACGTGTCTAACTCACTCACTTAAGCTACAGAACACATTAAACAACCAATACTGCCCTAAGACTCAACCATGGCAAGTTAACATTGACTTATCCCGACTTAAGGGATAAATCATTAAGGTATTGCAAGTCTTGAGTAATATTAAACCCGACTTGTTTTACTTTACTTCTTGTTTACGTCTGCGGCTCCCTGGTTTATTTTGCTACCTCCCCTCCCCCCCTTTCCCGCCTTTCCCTTCCTCCCCACCCCCTCCTCCCCTCCCCGGCTGTGACCACTTCTCTAATCCTTTTTGCGCTACCGCTCACAGGATGAGTATAAGGTACACAAAAAACTAGTTGCTGCCTGCGGCCAAAGTTAAGCTAAAACATAGAAATTACGTCCATAAGTAACTGAAGAAGTACCCGAGACTTGACTTAAACAAGGTAAGTACACCTGAACACCTGTTAGGAGAGAGAGATAAAGCAGAGAATCTCTACCTTTCCTTCCTTGATCTCGTCTTGTGGTGGGAGAACGTGTCGAGTTACGGTAAAGTCTCAGTGTAGTTTGGGTGACATTTTGGGGCGATATTCTTGTGCTTTATAGTAAGTAAAGTGTGTTGTTGTGTCTGTAATTACGAGAAGTATACCTTGAGCATACACCTCTGTTTACTGGTGGTGGAAGGGGGAGAGTGAGGGAGGCTATAGTAGTAAGGGAGGTTATCGGGGTGAAGGTGTGGAACAACTTACAACCTGCCTTGTTTAGAGTACTCAATCTCTTCGTCGTCGATCATCAATGGCGCCGGCTTGAATTTGGCTATAGGTATAACCTCGAATTTCTTTTTGTTTGTTTTTTGTATTCCATTTATTTTCATACTCCGAGATCTCCTCTACTGCCCGAGCAGTGAGTCGCGCCATCCTTGCCGTGGACCTTCCTGGGCAGGTGACGATCTGTGTTACATCGTCGACATACATGACGTACTCGCTGCCGACGATTGGGGGTGGCAGGTCAGCCGTGTAGAGTGTGTAAAGGGTTGGTGAGAGACAAGAGCCCTGAGGCACGCCGCTCGACAGTGAGAATTCTTCTCCAAAATGTTTTTGCATCTTGATTTTGGCTCTGCGGCCCGTATTGAAGTTGCACAGCAGGTGCGTCAGATTTTCGGGTAGCCCCAGTTGTATGATCTTATACTGCAGCCCCGCGTGCCAAACTTTGTCAAACGCCTTGCTGACGTCCCTCAGTACTATGTTGCACTGCAGGCGGCCAGTCATGGCATTGGCGATCTGCTCGTAGGCCTGAGCTATGGCGGTGGATGTGCCTCGGTACTGACGGAAGCCGAACTGGCGGGGATTATGCACGTCTTCGTCCTCCAGATACTCCCACAACCGCTTGTTTACTATTTTTTCGAAGATTTTGGCAGGTACCTCTAGCAGCGATATTGGTCGAAAGTTTTCGACTTTCTTTGGAGGCTTCCCTGCTTTTGGTATGAGGCGAATAACGGCTCATATATGCAACGCCTTCCTCCAGAGGCGAGGCAGGCGTTCCATATATGAGCAAGCCTCTCTATCATGTTGTCGGGGAGTTGAGCCAGGATCTTCTTGTTAATGTGACTTTGACCAGGTGATTTGTTTTTAAACCCTTTTATGACGGCTGACACATCTGCAGGAACTATGCGCTCCGTCAGGTAGCTTCCGTCCACCAGTCTAGTGAATTCAGTCCGTGGGAGCGGCTGGAGCAGGTGCTGATGGTCCTGCAACTGACCTAAAATGTCCTCCTCAAACTCCCTGTTGAAGCCCTCGTTCTCCTGTTCACTAATGGTAAAGATCTTCCATAAATATCGCCGATGTAATTGTTCTTGGTTTTCCTCCTCGAATATTTTCACGTTGTTTTGGTCGAGCAGGTAAGGGACCGTGCTAGAGGTGGAACCCCTCAGTCGCTTGATCCCTTTCCAGAAGGCAGCAGAATCGCGGTAATTGTTGGCTGCTCCCACATCAAGGCGGCCCACTTTTGTTCATGTAGACGTTTGCTCTCGTGCTGGATGTCCGTCTGTAGCTCTCGGTACCGGTCTCTCAGCTCCTGCGTCCACCCGCGGATACTGGCTAGCTGTCTCACGTGATCGTACTGGACACTGAGCTGCCTCAGCTGGTGACTAGTGTGAGGATGGGGAATGGTCCTGTAACTGGTGGTGGGGATGTTGTTGTCCATCTCCGTCTTCACATCCGTGTACCATTGCTCTCCCGCGTCGTCGATGTCATTGGGGCTGGCCTCTTCCAGGTTCCTCCCCTGCTTGAGACTGAGAGACTCCTTGAAGGAGCCTAATATATATTTATTATTAACTCTTTATAAATATGTTATCTATTAACAGTATATAATCTCATATCTTGTTTAATATCTCTGAATATAACTTAATTTCTTCTTATTTATTAATTGTTTATAACCTAATAACTGTAGGTAGTATTAATAAACTCTCTAATAACTGTTTTATAATTAATAACTTCGTCTTTATCAACTGTCCATTTTACCTAATATCTTCTCCCTTGTTAACCATCTTCTTATCAGTAGAACTAACACTCAGTCTACTAAACAATGCCCAGGAACGCTAGCAAGTAATTTGTACCAACATAGTTTCCCCCTCTGAAGAAAACGAAGCGAAAAAAAGTCACATTACATGAGAGGATACTTGCCTATTCTTGTTGACGGGGCGATAAGCAGAGCTCTTAAATGCAGTTCAGGTACGCAATTAAGCAAGGCAATCGAGTCATTAACCAGCCAAACGAGGCATGAATCGTTAAAGCTGTGGCATCAACATGGGGACGTAACTACCGCAAGGTAGAACCTATAACTAACTCACTCACTGGTGGTATTTGTGAAGGTGAGTGACATAACCTCGTGTTGGTGGATGTAAAGTGTTGGTTGTGAGCACTCAGGTGCGACGCTCGTATAATTGGTAGACGACTCAACCAGGTGTGTTGAGAGAGAGAGAGAGAGAGAGAGAGAGAGAGAGAGAGAGAGAGAGAGAGAGACACACACAATGTATGTATGAGAGAGACAGATAGATGTGTATGTTGGTCTCAGTTACCACTCAAGTGAGACGCTCGTATAAAAAGCTGAGAACTCAACCAGGTGAGGTAGACGACTGATTAGTCTTGGTTAGAGAGAGAGAGAGAGAGAGAGAGAGAGAGTGTGTAACTGGTATTACAGTATTTCATGGTCCAGTGACTGTGTACTCAAGAAACTGTGTGTATGAGAGAGCGAGAAACTGTCAGGCTCACCTACAGTACACAAGTAACTGTCTCCACGGTGGCTGTATAAACATCTAAGTAACTGTACACGAGCGAGCAGTTATCTTACATCCATATAAATATCCCCCAACTAATCGATAATCTAACCAAGTGATTGTGTCTAAGTGTTTGTTTAATGAGTCGAGTCTCGTAGATGTGGGAGTTTATCTAGACAGGGGATTGGTAGTTCGGTAGAATGGTAATATGGGTGTAGAAGTATGGTAGTGTAGTGTAGTATGGTAATATGGGGGTGTAGAGGTATGGTAGTGTAGTGTAGTATGGTAATATGGGGGTATAGAGGTATGGTAGTGTAGTGTAGTATGGTAATATGGAAGTGTAGAGGTATGGTAGTGTAGTGTAGTATGGTAATATGGGTGTAGAAGTATGGTAGTGTAATGTAGTATGGTAATATGGGGGTGTAGAAGTATGGTAGTGTAGTGTAGTATGGTAATATGGGAGTGTAGAGGTATGGTAGTGTAGTGTAGTATGGTGTATGGGGGTGTAGAGGTATGGTAGTGTAGTGTAGTATGGTAATATGGGTGTAGAAGTGTGGTGTGTAGTGTAGTGGTAATGGGGGTGTAGAGGTATGGTGTGTGTAGTGTAGTATGGTAATGGGGGTGTGGTATGAGTGTGGTAGTGGTGTATGGGTGTAGGGGTATGGGTAGTGTAGTGTAGTATGGTAATATGGGTGTAGAAGTATGGTAGTGTAATGTAGTATGGTAATATGGGGGTGTAGAAGTATGGTAGTGTAGTGTAGTATGGTAATATGGGAGTGTAGAGGTATGGTAGTGTAGTGTAGTATGGTAATATGGGGGTGTAGAGGTATGGTAGTGTAGTGTAGTATGGTAATATGGGTGTAGAAGTATGGTAGTGTAGTGTAGTATGGTAATATGGGGGTGTAGAAGTATGGTAGTGTAGCTTAGTATGGTAATATGGGGGTATAGAGGTATGGTAGTGTAGTGTAGTATGGTAATATGGGGGTGTAGAGGTATGGTAGTATGGTAGTGATCATGTGTACTATGCTAAATTTCTACCATGGCTAACCTCTCACCACCTGTATTTTATACCTGTACTTGCATCGTACTCAAGGGATTAAGTAATCGTACTCTTGGGGTTGTCATTGTACTCAAGGGGTTAAGTTCTCGTACTCAAGGGTTAAGTCATCGTTCTCAATGGGTTATGTTATCTTACTGAAGGGGTTAAGTCATCGTACTCACGGGGTTAAGTCATCGTACTCAAGGGATAAAGTCATCGTACTCAAGGAATTAAGTCATCGTACTGAAGGGGTAAAGTCATCGTACTCAAGGGGTTAAGTCATCGTACTCAAGGGGTTAAGTCATCTTTCTCAAGGGGTTGAGTCATCGTTCTCTAGGGGTTAAGTTATCGTACTCAAGGGGTTAAGTCATCGTTCTCAAGGGGTTAAGTTATCGTACTCAAGAGGTTAAGTCATTGTACTCATGGGGTTAAATAATCGTACTCAAGGGATTAAGTCATCGTACACAAAGGATTAACTTTTAGCACTCAAGGGGTAAAGTCATCTTACTCGAAGGGTTAAGTTTTTGTACTCAGGGGTTAAGTCATCGTATTCAGAGGGTTAAGTCATCGTACTCAGCGGGTTAAGTTATCGTACTCAGGGGTTAAGTCATCGTACTCAAAGGGATTAAAATATTTAAAACAATAAATCACATAAAAATACATAAGAAAATGTTAGACAAAATATCACAGGAGAAAGAGTCCATTAAGAAGTAGGAAAATATCGTGAGAGAAAAAACACGATAATTTGTTTTTTTTCTGGCGATATAAAACTCAATTAGCCATCACAACAGGAGATAAGAAACAGAGTAGGAGCCACGGTAAGGCCCCGAAGGACTCCGCTGTCTCCTACCCATCATTCAAAAGTCATTAGTGGGCGCGTCTGAGTGGTGACCTAACTATTAATCCTTACCATCTAAATTAGACTTGAACTCACAGTCTCCTCGATGACTCTACTCTCAAATTATCCTTTCATTTAAATATTTTTTCTTTATGCTTTTTGTTTCATCACGCGACTCGTCCACAACACGAGAATACCGGCTGGGTGATAAGGTCAGGTTAGGAAGAATGGTTGCGTTCACCGGTAGCTACTGGTTAATGGTGGTTTATGTTGTCTAGTACCAACCTAACCTAACACAACTCAACTCTAACCTAACTTAACCTAGTCTAACCTAACCTAGCCTATACCTTAACCGAACCTGCTTTAACATAAACTAACACAACTCTAACCTAACCTAAACTAAAGTAACCTAACCTAACCTAACCTAACCTAGCCCAACTCTAACCTAACTTAACCTAACCTAACCTAAACTAAAGTAACCTAACCTAACCTAACCTAGCCCAACTTTAACCTAACCTAACCTAACCTAACCTAACCTATACCTTAACCGAACCTGCGTTAACCTAACCTAGCACATCTCAACTCTAGCCTAACTTAACCTAACCTAGCCTAACATAACACAGCCCAACTCTAACCTAATCTAACCTAACCTAACCTAACCTAACCTATACCTTAACCGAACCTGCTTTAACCTAACCTAACAGATCTCAACTCTAGCCTAACTTAACCTAACCTAGCCTAACATAACACAGCTCAACTCTAACCTAACCTAACCTAACCTAATCCTCTCTCTCTAGGTAACCTTATGGTAATATGCTACAGTATTTAATCATCAGGTAAAAAAAAATCAAAAGCTGGGGTGCCAAATCCTTAAATTAACCAAAATACAACAACAGGCCAAAATAGCCGACTGCTACCCCACACCTGTGGATACTAATGAAGTAGAGGAGGGAGCTACATGTCTCTTATCAAACCAACCAGGAATAAAGGTAATTTAGGGTAACTTTGTAAGACGTAACTATGATGTCGAGTTCCGGGTTATCAGACATTATCAAGGTACGGTATATGGGGCCACTTTTACGGCTGGTGATGTCCGGATACCACCACACGAACACTGGCGTGGAGGGTAGAGGGAGGATGGGTCTTAAGTAGTGTGTGATGGTGAGGTGACGTGTGACTCTTTATCTTACTTATATTTTGGGATTTTTTTCTTCATTGATCACTTGTTTGATTTTGTGAAGGTTAGTCTCCACCTGAAGGTAAGTAACGTAACGTAACCCATCCCATCCCAACTAACCTAACCTAACCTAACCCATCCCAACTAACCTAACCTAACCTAACCCATCCCATCCCAACTCAACCTAACCTTAAGAAAACAACTCAACTCAATTCAACTAACCTAACCTAACCCCAAGTCATCAAATACCATTCCCAACCACCAGCGCCATCATAAGGAGTACTGATTAAAGGCCTGAACTATGGTAGGTGGTGGTAGTAGGTTGTAATGGTGTGGAAGTGTGGTGTTAGGTGGTGATGGTGATAAGTAGGAGAAGGTGATTGTGGTGGTAGGAAAAGAGGGTGATGGTGGTGGTATGAGGAGGTGTTGGTTATAGGCGATGAAAGTAAGTAGTAATGGTAGTAGTGGTAGGAAGCCTAGAAATGGTGGTTATTTCTGCCAAGGATATATAAACAAGTGTTAGGTGTGACAATTCTTGCTCCCAGTGTATCATTCTGATGTGTGGATTGTCGCCCTCAGGGGGGTGGCCTACACACCCACGCACGCACGTATGCCCCTACTACCCGGACACAGCAGTCCAGCCTGTCACCTCTCCGCCCTTTACTCATAAGAACTAGTTTCTTCTTCTGTATGAGACCAAAGCAGATGTCGGAGGCGGACGTAACTGTCGCCCAAGGTGCTGAACACTATGCCGGGTAACAGACATTACTGCGTCTGTGAGAGCCAGTACCAAAACTGCACTAGCTGTGATTGTGCGAGAAACAACCGACCATGTGTGGCTCGCAGAAAGGGAAACAATTGTCGGAACCCACCAGGCAGGGAGCTGACACAGGAGGCCACAGTGGATATCGCCGGGACCCAACCGCCCGATGATATCCTAAATGATAGCAGTGAGTCTACTCAACCTGAAAATGTAGTACCAATAAACGCTGCTCCAATAGTAGACAATGTAATCTAACTCTCCGGGATGTAGTGAAGGCATTTGACAAAGTCTGGCATGACGGTCTAAAATATAAGCTCCTCCAACTCGGACTTCCCACCAACATTGAAAAGTTGCTTTGCAACTTTCTTGACGGCAGAAATGCCAGACTGAGGGAAGAACAACACACAGGAGAGTCCTTCCCACTCATGAGCGGAGTCCCTCAGGGGAGTGTCCTCTCCCCCACCCTATATATTATCTACACAAGTGACACTCCGCCTCCCACTAGAATAGGTAACGAAGATATTATGTATGCAGATGACGTCACTCAAATAACAACACGTCAAGGAAAATCGCGAGCGTTACAGGTCGACAACACCAGGCGGGAATTAGAAAGGGTAAATAACTACGAAAAACAACGGAAAATTCAAACCAGTCTCCGGAAATTCACAGTGATACCCTTATGCAGAAGGAAAACCCATCCATTAGTAACCAATAATGCCCAGATAGAATACAAAAGCAGAGGCACCCTCCTGGGCCTGTATATATCCACGACAGGTTACTCCCATCATGTCCACAAGAGAGCTGAGAAAACTATACCGCTTTAAAGCGCTTCCTGAGAAAATAAAACGCCGCCTGATGACATCATTTATCACACCGATATTAACTTACCCAGCAATACCTCTCCATACTATGAGCACCACTCAAATACAGGTGGTCCAAAACGAAGCCCTAAGATTCGTCACAGGTGAAAGATACCCCTTCACCAGAACCACAGTCGAGATACATAGAGACCTGAGAATGAAACCCATCAACCAGCAACTGCACACCCTGGCCAGCAGAGTCTGGCAAAAGATAGAACGATCAGAGCAAGAACTCCTTCAAAGACTCCCACCAGATAACGACAACAACCATACATGGTTCCCAAAACGCTACGAAATCTCAAAAGGTCCATTACCACCTCCGATCTACATGGCCAGGCAATAGACAACCTCCCTAGACCAGCATCCGCCAGTAGGGTCGGCGGAATATGAAATAAGGCCCCTAAAACACCCATAAATGGGACAGGGTAGGCTGTCTAGTGCCTGTACCGACAGACAATAACTAACCCATGACACAACCCTAACACACAATTAGCTTAGCTAGGCGGTCAGCCCGCCCTCTCTTACCTCCTCCTGAATTTCTTTAATTTCCGAACTATAACTTCCTTCCCCCACCTCTAATCTTCCTTCATTCCTCCTTTCACTACAAAAAAAAAGAAAAAAAAGGGGGGAGGGAGGTAGGGCAGGGAAAGGAAAGGGAGAGGGAAAAGGAGGGGAAGGGGAAGGGGAAGGAAATGATAGGGCGAGGGGAAGGTAAGGGAAATGGGAGAAAAAGTGGGAGGGGAGGTGGAAAGGGAAGGCGAGGAAGGAAGTATAGGCAGTGTGCACTTGATTAAGGAATCGTCAATTTCAATTCAATTTCAATTGTTTATTCCTTGATAGAGGTAGCGGGATCCTAGTGCTGTCACTAGGTACCCCTGTACAATGACACCAGAAGCATCTATTTTTTGATTGATCAGGTGGAGCCTTGAGAACATTATTATTATTATTATTATTATTATTATTATATATATATATATATATATATCTATATATATATATATATATATATATATATATATATATATATATATATATATATATATATATATATATATATATATATATATATATATATATATATATATATATATATATATATATATATATATATATATATATATATATATATATATATATATATATATATATATTTTGAACATTCTAACTATAAACTGTTAATGTTGTTGATAATTGTATAAGAGAGAGAGAGAGTGAGAGAGAGAGAGAGAAAGAGAGAGATTCCACGGTGGTAAATTCCGGTAATTGGCCATTCAATAATCAATGATCACGTGGGGTGGGCTGTGACTGGAGGTGGTGATTTGCCAATTAATCCCTAATCACCGGGTAAATGAGGCAGGTGATTAGAGACCAAATCACCTGGATTAGAGCAGCCAATCAAAACCTATCAATGTCCAATCGGAATGATTAATGAAAAGAATATTAATTTTTGGCACCTTATCAGTGAGAATAATTAGGTAATAACGCAGTCAATTTATCTACAAAAAGAGAGAGAGAGAGAAAGAGAATGAGAGACAAAGAAACAGGCAGACCGATAAAAATCAGAAAATTCAACTGATTGCTGCAGTAAGTGGCACTATGAAGAAGAATTAATGAGAGTAGGTCTTAAATGATACTCTTTTTTCTTCTTCTTTTAATGGGAACTATAGACGCCAGGGTGTAGAATCCCCTTATAGTTCAACCCCCGATACAGCCTTGAATACCTTCCACAACACTGGGTACTTGCACAAAAACTACCCTGATATCAATTCATTGGTTAAGTTAGGTTAGGTTAGCTTAGTTTTTTTGGTCCTACTCTCTACCAGACCACGATTACCATGTTCTAACCCCACTCCTGGGGGTGGAAGGTTGAGTGGAATGGGGAGGGGAGAAAACGGAGGTTGGAAGGGAGAAGAGGGGAGGAGGAGAAGGTTTTTTAGTTAACAAATTTATTGGCAAAGCCTGGAGTACAGTTTGCCTATTGTGAGTAATTCGGTCAGGTCTTGACACTGAGGGTGGTATCACTTCTCACTGCCACGCAGGACAGAGGTTCATACACAAAGAAATACATCATATTCATTAACAGCTATATATAGGTCAGAGTCATGTGGGTGATGTCACTGTTCACTGCCACACAGGACAGTGGTTCATATATATTAGACGCCATATTCTAATTGAAGATTAATCAGTGTGGACTAGCAAATTTGGGATAAACAGCAAGAATGTCCCCAAGCACCCCTGATTCAATGTAGTAATTACAAAGTCTTTGACAGTGTCACATTCAATAATATAGTGTTCAAGTGTATGCTTTAAAGGTTTATCACAAAGTTTACATGCTGAGTGTTCCGGTATGGGTACAGCGTTACTAACTTGCCAGATGTGTCTGTATCCTAGCCTAATTCTGGCCACGACTACATCACATTGTCTGGTTCTGTCCTTATGCTGGCCATACCGGTACCTCTTGTCACAAAATTTGTCATATTTACTAATGCTACAACTGTCAGGTCTCTCTGCATTTCTCACTTCTTCTAGATCAGAGTTCATGATTCTGACTTGAATGTTAAAAAGTACAGCATTGGACAGGCCAAGGTCACGGTCAACATTTTCTTTCTTACATGCCTCATTGGCCAGTCTAATTCCAACATGGGACGGAATCCACACAAATTCGATACGAAAGTTGAAAGAAATGTGGTAACTGCCAATGAGGTAGGGGAAGGTTGGAGTGAGAGGAAGGAGGTGAGAGGGGTAGGAGGAGGGAGAGAGTGAGGTGGAGTGGAACAGGGAGGAAAGTGAGAGAGAGGGGGGAGGGTTGAGTTAGATGGAGGAGGAGAGGGGAAGGTGGAAGGGAAGGGAGGGACGGTGACTAAGGCAAGGAATAATAATGAAAGGAATAAGAGTAGCAGAATGAGATCGATAACTGAGTATGAACGGCAGGTTGAAGTGTGAAATTAAACTGCTGAGGAAGGAAGAGAGAGGAGGGGGTAGAAGGAGGATGGGGGGAGGATGAGGAGGGGAGTAGGAGGAGGAAGAGTAGAGGAAGGGGAGGACTATGAGGAGGGAGAGGATGATAATGAGGGCTAGGAGGAGGAGGAGACGACCCACAAGGGTTTAGTAAGGTCAATATTCCTGGTAAGTGAACATATAATTAATCCATTAAGAGAGAGGAGGGGGGGAGAGAGGGAGGAGAGGGAGGGAGAAAGAGAATGGGGGGAGGGGGTGGAGTAACAATAGCGTCATGACACACACACACACACACATAAATGTCACTCACTCAACAGCCTTTATAAAATATATGAATATAACAACCTATAATAAATACAATACCATAATTAATAGGAAGAAATAATTAGAAAATATTATATACCTCGTAAGTTTATATAAGACGGACCGAGTTACGTCGTTATCTTGTGAGAAACATCGATTCATGCGCATTATGTAAGTGACAATGACCGTAAATATATTGTTGACACTCACACATTCCTCGCCGAAATCTTACCTTCATACATATTTCATCCAATCACAACCGATAGTCTCTTGAAGTGTGGCTCTCATTGGCGTAGTTTATGACCCCGTTGACGAGATAAGAACTTCCACATGGGGTGGCGTCAACCAATGAGAAGTAAGACTGATAGTAGACCTTCATGTGATTGGTGGAGATTGTCACTGATGCGAGGCTCAGTAAAGTTGATGGATATAGTGTTAATCTTCTGTGCATTTGGTTGACTCTACAACTAAAATTGGCTTATATGCGAGTATATATATATAATTTTTTGGCAGGTAATTTCTTGATTTTCTGCCTTATCTATATTACCGTAAAAGGAGAAATGGAAATGTGTGTATATTGAAACCAGTTTGGTGGGGGTTAACTCTTTAGTTTGTACCAAGCGCAGGATAAACGCTTTGTGTAAAACTCGCAGGATGCTGCAGAAATAATCTAAATTTAGCCCCATCTGGCAGGAACATGAAGGAGTCCTGAGTTATGGCGCCATCGTCGACCGCGGTGCGCTACTGCCCAACCTAACCTCTAGTCTCATTCCGCTCCGCTCAGCTTAAACTTAAATCACTTCCTTTCTTTTGTCAAAGCAGTCCTTCAGAGGCCGTAATTATATGAACTATATGGGTGATAAATGCTGTAAGCTAATAATAATAGTGAGATAATTCTTCAGTGTTTAATTTGTAAGGTAAGTGGTGTAGGAAGTCACAGCGAGCCATTAGAACACGGAAAGGTCTTGTCCCTCTGGCGGTCAGGTGTCGTAACTCTGGCTGTCCCAGGTAAGTCGGCATAATCTGTCCATCTCTGTCATTAATTGTCTCTTATCACCTGAGGCCCGCAGCTCACACCAATATTTCGCCAAAGTTGATTATCTTTCTCGACGATATTCGCGTACCATAGATTCCTCACAGCTCGCCAAAGAGCGGGAAGAACATTATGTTAAAATCTCACAGCCCGCATGTCAACAAACCCCATAAGCCTAACGCACAAACACTTACCATAATCGTTTCCTCTCCTCAATCGATGTTCTTTGCGATTAAACTTTTCTCTAAATGTATTGGTCAGTAACACAACCCTGAAACATAATCTCCGGGTTCTTTGTATTAAGTGTAAGTCCCATCAGGTGGGTGTATAATAACACTTTTTATCCATCACATTCCCCGAGGTGGTAAATATGTCACTGGAGGATCATCAGGGAACTACGGTCAGCTGATCACACACAGGCTTGGCTTACGTCATTTATATATTTATGTATTTATACATTTAGTGGGAAGCGCTTTAATTATTAGATATGCGGCTAATGTTGTGTAATATGTTATTATTATTATTATTAGTAGTAGTAGTAGTAGTAGTGATAAAAAAACAGTAGCTATAGCGCAGTAGGTGGGCGCCTTGAACTGGTTAACTACGTTACTGATAAGGGCAAATGGGTTCAGTCTTAATAAACAAGATTTTACAGATGCCATTGCTCTAAGGTACGGTAGGCCAGTAGATGGTTTGCCCTCCAAGTGCGTGTGTGGCTCTTCCTATGACGTCGATCACGCCACGGTGTGCAAGAAAGGGGGCTTCATATGCATGAGGCATGATGAAGTAAGGGATCTCACAGCAAATATGTTGAAGGAAATCTGCCGTGATGTCAGGGTAGAAAAAAAAACCTTCCTTCCATTGAACTGTGCAATTTTCCAACATAGGACTTCAAACACATCCAACGAAGCCCGTGTTGACGTCAGTGCTCGAGGATTCTGGACGCGGGGACAGCGAGCCTTCTTTGACATAAGGATTTTTGACCCCATTGCCGCATGTCACCGTAACTTAGCTCTCGATGCTGCACACAAGAGGAACGAGAACGATAAGATAAGGGCATACTGGGAGAGAATTCAGAACGTTGATCAAGGCAGCTTCACTCCTCTAGTATTCAAAACCTCTGGTGGGATGGGACCAAGTGCAAGATGTTTCTACGCCAGACTCGCGGAGGTGATCTCCGAACAGAGGCAGCAGCCCAGAAGTTATGTTACAGCCTTGATGAGATGTCGATTATCCTTCTCTCTCCTTAGGTCGGCTTTGCTCTGCCTCAGGGGAACGAGAGCATTGGTCCCAAAGCCGACAACAGTTGCAGATATTAACTATGAGGCAACAGTCACTGAATGCCGCATAGATCTACGGCTCAACTAACTCAACACAGCTAGGATAGCTACTTATGTATTAATAAAATGGTGGCGAAGGTATGGCTATTAGGGGTGGATGGAGGCCATTAAAAAAAAGTAGTAGTAGCAATAGTAGTAAACTGGCCGAGGTGTTATCCGGTTAAAAGCAGCAGCTCAGAAGTTACGTTACAGCCTGGTTGAGATGTCGACTGTCCTTCTCTCTGCTTTGGTCTGCGTTGCTTTGCCTCAGTGGAACGAGGTCTTCGACCCCAAAGCCAACGACGGTCGCTGATAATGGCTCTAATTAACAGTCACTGAATGCCGTATAGATCTGCTGCTCAACTAACTCGACACAGCCAGGGTAGCTACTTATGTATTAGGATATTTAATTTTAAGACAATAAAATGGCGGCGAAGGTGTGGCTATTGGGGGAGGCTGGAGGCTACTTTTTCTTTAAAAAAAGTAATAGTAGTAGTAGCTGTAGTAGTGTAAGAAGAAGTAGTAGTTGTAGTACTTCTGGATCTACTGTATAGCAGATGACTCTAGTCCTCAATACTTTCTCTCAACCACTCCATCAGAGTACCATTCTCATATCTGAGAGCTGTTTTTACCAATCCTCTAAGGTTTTGTATCTCTCTGGGGACTCAGTTTTTAATTTCTTTCACCCATCCCAGTCTCTGCCTTCCCCTGGCCCTCCTATCCTCAACTTCACCCATTAATTTTTTTCATATTATCTTCCCATCCTTAATTATATGACCAAAGTATCAAATTTTTCCGTACATTTCAAGTTTTTCTCGTGAAGTTTTTCCTAATCTTAGTACTTCTTCATTTGTTTTCGTGTCAGTGTAGATGATTCGAAGCATTTGCCCATAATACCACATTTAAAATGCCTCCAAACTCTATCTGCTGTCTGCTGAAAAGATCCACGCCTCTAACTCATACAGTATTCACCACCATCTCCACCACCGCCACCACCATCACCTCTACTTCCACCACCATGAACCATCACCTCCACCGCCACCATCACCAACACCACCGACACCAACGCCACCACCACCACCACCACCACCGCCGCCACCACCACCACCGCCGCCACCACCACCACCACCGCCGCCACTACCACCACCACCACGACCACCAACACCACCACCACCACCGACACAGCCAACGCCACCACCACCACACCACCACCACCACCACACCACCACCACACCACCACCACCACCACACCACCACACCACCACCACCACCACACCACCACCACCACACCCTACCACCACCACCACCACTACCACCACCACCACTACCACCACCACCACTACCACCACCACCCACCACCACCAACACCACCACTATCTCCACCACCACCATCGCACCACCACCACCACTACTACCACCACCACCAACACCACCACCACTATCACCACCACCACCACCATCGCACCACCACCACCGCACCACCACCACCACCACCAACACCATCACCACCACCACCACGGTAAATTAAGATTAAAGACGGCTTCAAATGCGCCATAAACAAAACGTGTCTTTTTTCAATTATGAGAGTGAGAGAGGAAGCGCTCCGGGAGTAACACTCGCCATAAATTATAGAAAATAGTGTGACTGAGCCCAAGAAATATTGTTCCAGATGCATTGATCTTTTACCGACCTATCCTGTGTCCTCTGATTGGCCGCTGTATATAACCGGAGGCACTTGATTGGTTGCAGACTGTAGGGATGGTATGTGATTGGCTAGGGAGCGTATACCCCGCGGCGTCCCATTGGATATGGAGGCTAGCCCCTAGGCGTGTGATTGGCTGCGGCTGGCTTCCTGAGAGTCGGGTACTGGTGGAATTATTGGCTTCCCTCGAGTGTTGTGTTGTGTGTGTGTGTGTGACTGGACCTACACCCTTGAGGGCCTCTGTCACCTGGGTAGGGGGATATGCCTTATTTATTCTTCCGGTGTGTAATACATTTGTCGCCTGGTTGTGTCTCTGCGCCTGTCCACCCTTACGGCTGGCCTACTACGTGAGTTGTCTGTCTGTCTGTCTGTCTGTCTAGCCATTATCGGGTATGGTGGAAGCAGTCAGTTGGCCCTGAAGCGATACAGTGGTTCAATCCGTAATGGCGAGTTAACCTTGTGCTGGGCGAAGGACAAATGATCATAATCCCGACAGTAATGATATCATTTACTTCCTGTCAATACAAATGAAGACCAAATATTGTATCTCAGTAAACAGGTGCCATCAACCTTCTCTGAGTGTGTGTATTTGGGTTACCTGAAGATTAACCACCTATCGTTGACTTAACCTCACCTAAACAAACATAGCTTAACTTAATCTAACGTAATTTATAATGGTACGTGACCAATCCAAGCCTAATATAACCTAACCATTCTTAACCTCATCTAATCTAACTTAACCTAACCAAACCAAACCTAACCTAACCTAACCTAAATTACCTTGTCCTAACCTAACCATTCTTAACCTCATCTAATCTAACTTAACCTAACCAAACCAAACCTAACCTAACCTAAATTACCTTGTCCTAACCTAACCTAACCATTCTTAACCTCATCTAATCTAACTTAACCTAACCAAACCAAACCTAACCTAACCTAAATTACCTTGTCCTATCCTCCTTACCCTAACGAAACCTAACCTAACCAAACCTAGACGAAGCTTACCTAATCCACCCAGGAAGCGTTAACGTGTTTAATCATCAGGTGAAATAAGACTTAGTGTTGGCTATTCTTCAGGTGGTTCATACACGTAAACAAAGGTTCTTATGGGGATTATTCTTCGTTAGTGAATATATAAGAATACACTAAACTACTGTCATGTAGAAAATTACATTGAGGGCTTAGCTGTCATTAAATTTTAAAACCTTAACTCCCTCACCCTTCAACTCCCTCACCCTCCAACTCCCTCATCCTTCAGCTCCTTTACCCCTCAAACTCCTTACCCTTCAACCCCCTCACCCCTCAATCTCCTCACCCCTCATCTCCCTCACCCCACAAGTCCCTCACCCCTCATCCCCCTCACCCCTCACATCCCTCATCATCCCCTCACCCTCATCCTCACCTCAACTCCCTCACCCCTAATTCCTCACCCTCATCCCTCACCCATCTCTCAACCCTCAACTCCCCACTTAATTCCTCACCCTCAACCTTCACCCTTCAACTCACCCTCAGCTCCTCACCTTCAGCTCCTCACCCCCATCCCTCACCCTCAACTCCCAACTCACCCTTCAACCCTCAACCCTTCAACTCCCAATCCCCAACCTCCCTCCCAACCAACTCCTTCACCCTTCAACCCACCCTCAGCTCCCTCACCCTCAATTCCTCACCTCCTCAATTCCCTCCCTCAACTCCCCACCCTTCAACTCCTCACCCTTCAACTCCTCACCCCTCAACTCCCTCACCCCTCAACTCTCACCTTCAACTCCCCTCACACCTCAGCTCCTCACCCCTCAGCTCCCTCACCCCTCAACTCCTCACCCTGCAACTCCCTCACCCTCAGCTCCCTCACCCTCAACTCCTCACCCAACTCCCTCACCCTCAACCTGCTCAACCTCTTCACCCTTCAACTCCCCACCCTCACCCCTCAATTCCCTCACCCCTCAACTCCCTCACCCTTCAACTCCCTCACCCCTCAGCTCCCTCACCCCTCAATTCCCTCACCCTTCAACTCCCTCACCCCTCAGCTCCCTCACCCCTCAACTCCCTCGTCATTCAACTCAATATTTTAGTTAACAGTACAGGAGCAACTATTTATACCCCGCTGACCAACTTGTTCCGAACTTCTCCTTCAAAAAATGCAAACACGATGGAATTTCACATAAGCTTCATTAATTCTCTATCTATGTAAGAGTATTGTTGAAGACCGAATGTATTATAAATGCAATTAATAAAGAGATAGTTTTTATTGTAAAGGAATTATTTTTGTAAAGGTAAATCTATTAATGTTTTGATAGTCAGTCGCAGGGATTCGGACACGGGTTCGTCAGCTGGTAGATATGGCGGCAAAGATTTTTGTTTAGCACCATGAAATTGTCCCTCTAGTCCGCTGTGTTGGTCCCCTTTACATCTCTGACCATCACAATTGATAAACCGTTTTGGAGTTCTTTTGTCACGCCGGGACCACGGGCCGGGGGGCATACAGTGTTATATGTGTTGGATGGAGAGTGATAAGGAAAAAATAACAGTTTTTAAGACCATGAAATCAGAGAAAACTATTAAAAGATGGAGTCTGGTGGCGGTGAAGTTTTTTCCACTTTCCTTTTTTTTGCGTGTTGAACTTTTACTTTCTTTATGTCATCAAAATTACTTACTATTTAACAGTTTTACATTACTTAATAGAGTTGTAGATTACTTACTTACTTGACACAGATTCTCATTATTATTCTTGTTTATGATCATCTGAAGATTAGGCCCCCCATCTTATTTCACCTGATGACGACATACCCTAACCTAACCTAACCTACATCAACCTAAACTAAACTAAATAAATCTAACCTAACCTAACCCCCATGTAGTGTTTGAGGATTTAAATCGTGAGAGGAGATGTGGTAGGGTGCCAGATCTTCATATGATCCCTCGAATATTGGTCTAACATTATTACGTAAATAAACTCATGTAAGATGGTGTCTATTGCTGTATATTTACTTTAACAATATCTACCCCAAGTATTGCTGTTGACTTGTTTTTATTGTGTTTTTCTTCCCCGTTGTAAGTTCACTTTTATTACATAAACAATACAAACTAACCAAATCCGACGCTTCCTGCCTAACCTAACCTAACCTAACCTAACCAAGCCTTACTTAAACTGCCTGATCTAAGTTAAGCATGTTTCATTTGGTTAGGGTGATTCAGGTAGTTAAATTAGGCTATTTATTACATACATACATACATACATACATGCATACATACATACATACATACATACATACATACATACATAATGGTTGCCCCTCGTGTAACGAGGATGGCCGGCCCAATGGTCACCGAGGCGTGAATTTGCTTAAGGTGTAGAAGTTGTGGCCAACACAACAACCACACCCTAAGTTAACGAGCTGCATGACCCAGTGTCGAGGAATAATCCGAGAAGACCGGACAACTCGCCAACTGCACTGGCTAACCATTACCCCGGAACACGATTGGCAAATCGATTAACATCCAGGTCCCCAATTACTGCTGGGTAGACAGAGGCAAATGGCATAAAGAAACTTGCCCATAGTTTCACCTTGCACGGGGATCGAACCTGGGTCCGCTCGCTTGCGAGGCGAGCATGCTCACCATTACACCACAGGTCGCTACATACATACATACATACTATTTTGCTGTCACTCGGAATCGAGTATGACGATCATCCAGCTATGATACAATGATATGAGTTACTAGGGATGTCACCTTCATTGGTGAGTATTGAGGTGACTAAAGAGGCCGATACGGGACCGGCAGAGTTGTTCATAGATGTTGCACATGTGGAGGGCTACATCGAGTGCGGGAGGGGCGGTGGCAGCGTCTTTCCGGCGTTGGCGCCTGTCTGCCTCGGTTTGCAGTCGGGCTAACTCGAAAGTATTGACACCTCCTTTGGTGCTCCTCCAAGCGTTACGATGTGGATTAATCGTCTCCCAGGTGAGGGGGGGGGGGTCGATTTGGCACTTTTTCAGGTTTGTCTTAAAAATATTCTTATACCTTTTCAGGTTAGGTGACCATAAAGTAACTACTTTGGCAGTCTACTGTCGTCCATGTGGGTAACATGGCTATTCCAGCAAAGTTGTTCATGGATAATGGTAGCCTCGATGCTCCTACAGTTGGTGTCAGCAAGAATACTAGCATTAATTCTCTTGTCTTCCCAGCGAACTTCGAGGATGGAATGTAGACTACGTTGGTGAAAGTTTTCAAGTGCCTTGAGGTATCTCGTGTATATGACCCATGTCTCGCTGCCATATAGCACCGTGGGGAGGACAACTGCTTGATATACGTGTAACCTTGTAGATAATTTCAGCTCCCTATAGCTGAAGACACAGTTTCGGAGTCTCCTAAAGGCAGAAGTCCTCCTGCTTTATTAGCCTCCGCTGGGGTTCCATCAGGCCCTGAGGCTTTGTTATTTTTCATCTGTTTGATGGCAGTAGCTACCTCATCCAGGGATGGAGGATACATGAGGTGGGTCAGCTCTAGATGCTGAGGGGCCTGCTGGGTAGTCAGGATATCCACATTGGTGTTTCGGTTAAGTAATGCATGGTAGTTCTCTTTCCAGCATGAAGGAGGCCTTCATCGTCTTTAATTATGAGGTTAACCTTAGATGAGCGGAGGGGGGCTGCGCCACGAGTGACTGGCCCATAAAATGTTTTAGTGGAAATTAAAAATTTCACATCTTGTGCTGATCTGCAATTTTTTTTGTTTCACATGCCTTATTTTTATACCAGTCATTTATTAGATTACGAAGTTCCAGCTGGGCTGCAGCTTTCTTCTTGCGTAAGGTATCAGCTTTGGTTCAAGACTGAGGGTTGTTCTGCCCGACAGTTTACCATTGATGCGTACATTGATTGCTGGGTCATTTTCATCAAACCAGTCCTGGTGTATTCTTTCGATCGGGCCGAGGGTCTCTGATTGTTTTTGTCATAACACTATTGAGAATATCCCATTCGGCACTGTGATTTGGGTAGCTCGTTGTTGGGTTCTTTATCAGCGCAAGTTCGAGCTGCTCTCTGCGGGCATGTGGTACCATTGGATCCTCCAGACGTTTAGTGTTAAAACCTCTTCTAGAAGCTTGCTGCCTTCGCCGTTTTCGGGCGATGTGAAGTGAAAGCTTGGCTCTGACGAGCCGATGATCAGTGTCGAAGTGGTCTGAGCAATGCATGGCACGGGTGATGAAGACATCACGGCGATCTCTTTCTTTGACGGTGATGTAGTCAATGAGATACCAGTGTTTGGATTGTGGGTGTTTCCACGAACTCTTGAACTTGTCGGCCTGCCTTAACAAGGTATTGGTTATAATTAGGTTGTGTGCAGCTCACTTACAGAGGAGGAGTAGGCCGTTGGGATTACACTTGCCTACTACATTTCTCCCTATGGTTCCCTGCCAAATGTCAGCATCTCTGCCAACTCTGGCATTGAAGTATGTGTAGGATGCGTTGGCGGATGGCAAAGCCAACTCTATAAATGTGGTTTCACTCCGCAGCAGGCTTACCCTTCCAGAAGAAGGTATAGCCAGACCCCCGTTCTGTGAGCTGACGCTCGTCTAGGAGACGGGACTCACCAATGGCTGCTATGTCGATGTTATACCTAGCCAGCTCTTTTGCCACAAGGGCAGCTCTTCTTTCAGGACGCTCATTTATGCCAGTATCCAGAAGGGTCCTGACATTCCATGCAGCGTCCATAAGAGGTTGTATAGTTTGTTTTTGTTCGGTTCTGTGATTTTGATTGTGTTTTCGACCGCATAAGGATGACCTTACTGGGTGCAGTTTCCGAGTCAGGTTGTTTTTTTAGGCAGGCTATGTTTAGGGCACCTTTTCTAAACCCCCTCCCCATGTGGGGTGAGCAGATTGGCTCCTAGAAAGGGCTGCTCAGTCGCACAGACAGGACCGGATTGCACTGCTGCCTAGATCCCAGTGCATAAACGACCATATTATCTGTGCCGCTCATACATACATACATACATACATACATACATACATACATACAGGGTGTCCCAAAAAAATGTGCTCACTCTTTGACTGCCCATTACTCATATATTTTTTGTTTTTGTTTCAGGTGCGACTAACCCTAAATAATGTTATTTTCTTTAATTACCTCATTAGACTTGTATCTATGTCAATAAACACCGAAATCAAAACAAAAAATATATGAGTAATGGGCAGTCAAAGAGTGAGCACATTTTTTTGGGACACCCTGTATTCTATAGGCTGAAAATAACATCATTCAGACCATCTACACTGACGGCTCTTTGAGGGAAGGCTGGAAGTGTTGTCACTGTAACTCAGCCTCAATCAATCCATCAGTCCTCCACTCTAAACGTTCTCAGGCTGATTTTACCAATCCATCCCAGTCTCTGCCTTCCCCTGGCCCTCCTACTCACAGCTTCGCCCATTAATATTTCCGGAAATACTCTAACACTCAACGCCACAATATCCTGACCACCGGGGTCTGATAAACCCCCTTGAGACCTCTACTCTGTAATCCATTTTTACTGCCGCTCACAGGATGAGTATGGGGGTGCACAATAAAACAGACACAATCCGCTGTAAAATTTATTACCACCGCCACCATCACCATCGCCACCACCACTACCACACTACCGCCACCTCCGCCGTCGCCACCATTGCCGTCGCTGCTGTCGCCGCCGCCTTCACAACCACCACCATCCTCCACCACCACCGCCACCGCCACCACCACCACCACCACCACCACCACCATCCCCACCACCACCACCATCCTCCACCACCACCACCATCCTCCACCATCCTCTGCCACCACCACCACCACCATCCTCCACCACCACCACCACCATCATCCCCACCACTACCACCCCCACCACCACCACCACCACCACCATCCTCCACCACCACCACCACCACCATCCTCCACCAGCACCACCACCACCACCACCACCACCATCCCACCACCACCACCATCCCCCACCACCACCACCATCCTCCACACCACCACCACCACCATCCCCACCACCACCACCATCCTCCACCACCACCACCACCACCACCATCCTCCACCACCACCACCACCACCATCCTCCACCACCACCACCACCTCCACCATCCTCCGCCGCCACCACCACCACCACCACCACCACCACCACCACTCACCACCACCACCACCACCACCACCACCACACATATCTTCTACGGACATACCAATCCTTCAGTGATCAGATAGGAACACAATTAAGTAATCTGCGTGACCCGCCAGAGCTCACACCTGACTCACGCCCCCTTGATCTACCCTTCCATTTCCTCCCAGGTGTACAGAACGGCGCTCCCTCCCGGCTACCGACATTCCACCACGTTTTAAGGTTTTCCTGACCGCCCATTGATTAGGTCATGTTAGGTTAGGTTAGGTTAGGTTAAGTTAAGTTAAGTTATCATTACGGTGCTTCATCACCAGGTAAACATTAGTGTGCTTCATCAACAGGTAAAGATTAGTGTGCTTCAACACCAGGTAAACATTAGGTTGCTTCATCACCAGGTAAACATTAGTGTGCTTCATCACCAGGTAAACATTAGTGTGCTTCATCACCAGGTAAACATTAGTGTGCTTCATCACCAGGTAAACATTAGTGTGCTTCATCACCAGGTAAACATTAGTGTGCTTCATCAACAGGTAAAGATTAGTGTGCTTCATCACCAGGTAAACATTAGTGTGCTTCATCAACAGGTAAAGATTAGTGTGCTTCATCACCAGGTAAACATTAGTGTGCTTCATCACCAGGTAAACATTAGGGTGCTTCATCACCTGGTAAAGATTAGTGTGCTTCATCACTAGGTAAAGATTAGTGTGCTTCATCACCAGGTAAACATTAGGTTGCTTCATCACCAGGTAAAGATTAGTGTGCTTCATCACCTGGTAAAGATTAGTGTGCTTCATCACCAGGTAAACATTAGGATGCTTCATCACCAGGTAAACATTAGGGTGCTTCATCACCAGGTAAAGATTAGTGTGCTTCATCACCAGGTAAAGATTAGTGTGCTTCATCACCAGGTAAACATTAGGATGCTTCATCACCAGGTAAACATTAGTGTGCTTCATCACCTGGTAAAGATTAGTGTGCTTCATCACTAGGTAAACATTAGGTTGCTTCATCACCAGGTAAAGATTAGTGTGCTTCATCACCTGGTAAAGATTAGTGTGCTTCATCACCAGGTAAACATTAGGTTGCTTCATCACCAGGTAAAGATTAGTGTGCTTCATCACCAGGTAAACATTAGTTGATCACCAGGTAAAGATTATGTGCTTCATCACCAGGTAAACATTAGGTGCTTCATCACCAGGTAAAGATTAGTGTGCTTCATCACCAGGTAAACATTAGGTTGCTTCATCACCAGGTAAACATTAGGTTGCTTCATCACCTGGTAAACATTAGTGTGCTTCATCACCAGGTAAAGATTGGTGTGCTTCATCACCAGGTAAACATTAGGGTGCTTCATCACCTGGTAAAGATTAGTGTGCCTCATCACCAGGTAAACATTAGGTTGCTTCATCACCAGGTAAAGATTAGTGTGCTTCATCACCAGGTAAAGATTAGGGTGCTTCATCACCAGGTAAAGATTAGTGTGCTTCATCACCAGGTAAAGATTAGTGTGCTTCATCACCAGGTAAACATTAGGGTGCTTCATCACCAGGTAAAGATTAGTGTGCTTCATCACCAGGTAAAGATTAGTGTGCTTCATCCCCAGGTAAACATTAGGGTGCTTCATCTTCCGGTAATACAACACCTTATTAACGTGAAATCAAAAGATGATAAAGAATTTTTTTCATATTAATTCTCAATTTTCTAAAATGTCTCTCGTTCCTACAACCTATTAGATGACCAGTGTCCCGCAGGTGCTTTTACGGTGCCTTTAATTACCCCTTAAGAAACCCTAAATAACTTACAAATAAAAGGTATTAGTAGGGGTAATAAAGATTCCAGTTCCTTTTACTAAAAATTCTGTGTCCTAAGAGTCTTCTATTGTGATTCACTTCCTGTAGGTTGTGTGTGTGAGAGTGTGTGTGTGTGTGTGAGTGTGTGTGTGTGTGAAGGGTTGACGCCTCACCACATGTTATGAATGTCTTGGTTGTAATGTTGATATTTAGAGTATAGTCTTTGCTGCCGCTTCTGGAAGGATTGAGGAAAAGGAGGAACAGGGGAAAGAAGAAGGCGTTGGGAGAAGGAGGAAGATGTAGAAAGCGTTGCGAGGGGGACGTTGGGGTCAGTAGAAGGAGTTGAGGGGAGTGGGGATATGTAAAAAACATTGACAGGAGAAGGGGGGGAAGAAGAAGAAGAAATAGAAGACGTCGGTAGGGGGAGAAGGCGGGGACTGGGGTGGGGGTAAGCAGGGGACCGAAACACCATCTGGCGCTTCGCGATGCTCAATTGTCAATTTTTTTGTTGTTGTGGCAGGGAAGCCTTGCTGGAAGGTCGCCCCTATCTTCGTGTGAAATCAGCACCGTTTTTATGAGCACGTAATTGCAGGTTGAATATCTCTGTCCCTAATGATTAACAGCTGTCCGTTTGGATTGTAAATTCTTAAGATGTGCGTAAGATTATGCAAAATGTTACGTTAAACCTGCAAGGGGTGATTATTTTACGTCGAGGACCACACAAGGTGAGGATCGCTCGTGCGTCTGGCAGCGGCAGCGGGCAGGCAGGAGCACGCGCCTATCATCTGCTGACGGCTACTGGCGGCCACGTACGAAGGTTCAGCATAATTACTCTGTTTAATGTGTGGGGCTAGAGAGAAACAGAATGTATGTTGAGAGAGTGAGTGTATGAGTGACAGAGATAGCGTATGCGAGACTGTGTTGGAGTAAGAGAGACAGTGCGTGTCAAATAGAAGCAGTATGTGTGATACAATATATATATATATATATATATATATATATATATATATATATATATATATATATATATATATATATATATATATATATATATATATATATATATATATATATATATATATATATATATATATAGCAGTGAAGTATGTCTGTGTGTCTGTTTGTTTGTGTGTCCGCACGAGAATCTCGGAAACTACTTTACCGATCTGTAGTGATGACGGATGGTGTTATATGTAGTGATGATTAGACAATAAAATAATGACAGTTTAATGCTAAAAAAATATACTTTGCTGTCCCGTTGTAGTGGAACTTACATACGCCGTTAATGGAAGACATTTTGGGGAATGAACAGTAGTTGCAAACAGGGAGTTGCTCAGAGAGACAGACTACTCAGTTGAAGTTCTGGTGAATTTTCTTAAAGAAAATGAGCCTCACCTGGTGCCTGATCAAGCAAATGCTTATGAACAGATCTTGCAAGCGATACCAGCGGAGCAGGGAGGTATGATCTTTCTCGATGCACCTGGCGGGACAGGAAAATCATTCCTGATCAACCTTCTGTTGGCCAAAGTACATCATCAGGGAAAAATTACTCTTGCTGTGGCATCCTCAGGCATTGCTGCAACACTACTAGAATGAGGACGTACTGCACACTCAACTTTTAAACTGCCTCTCAACCTCGTTCACAATGAGAATCCAGTATGCAACATCAAAAAAGGATCGGCAAAGGCAAAACTCTTAGAAAAATGCAGCCTCATAGTCTGGGATGAATGCACAATGTCTCACAAGTTAGCGTTTGAAGCATTGGACAGGACCTTGCAAGACATACGAGAAAATGACCATCTCATGGGTGGCATTACAGTGGTCATTGCTGGAGACTTTCGCCAGACCCTACCTGTCATTCCTCGAAGCACTCCAGCTGATGAACTGAATGTGCGCCTCAAGGCATCATACCTTTGGAGAAGTGTTCAGACACTCACCCTATCCACAAACATGAGAGTACATCTACAAGGAGATCAGGATGCTGGACGGTTTGCAAACCTTCTACTACAGATTGGGAAAGGAACTTTCCCTGTTGATTCAGAAGGACAAATAATCATTCCTCAAGGATGTGGAAATGTTGTAAAGTCCTCAACTGAGCTCACTAACATGGTCTACCCAAACATTATCCACCACTACAAGGATCACAAGTGGCTGCGTGAACGTGCAATTCTGGCACCAAAGAATGAAACAGTGGCTGAAATCAACATGACTCTACTCAGACAGCTTCCAGGCAGTGAGACCTCATTCAAATCTGTTGATACATTAATCGACCAGGATCAAGCAGTCCACCCTGCAGAATTCCCTAATTCTTTGGAGCCCGCTGGAATGCCTCCTCACCACCTCACTCTCAAGATTGGAACTCCTATAATGCTCTTAAGAAATCTTGAACCACCAATCCTCTGCAATGGCACAAGACTGGTGGTGAAGAACATGATGCCACATGTACTGGAAGCTACAATACTGACACGAAAAGCTAAAGGAGAGGACGTGTTTATACCAAGGATACCTCTCGTCACCACTGACCTGCCATTTGAGTTCAAGCGACTTCAGTTCCCGGTTAAAGTGAGCTTTGCCATGACCATCTACAAAAGCCAGGGACAGTCCCTAAAGATGGTTGGCCTAAACCTGGTGTTTCCTTGCATCTCTCATGTTCTATGTTGGCTGCTCCAGAGTGGGAACTGGCAAAAATCTGTACATACTGCTGCTAATGGCAAAACCAAAAATGTGGAGCCTCCCAGTGGCCCTGAGGAGAGCACTCGGAGGCAGCGATTCTGTATATATATATATATATATATAAAATCACACGGGAAAAAGAGAGAGAGAGAGAGAGAGAGAGAGAGAGAGATCACAAATAAACTCGGAGGATGAACGAAGAGAATCGAGACTGAACGAACCTCGAGATGAAACAATACTAAAACAATGTGTCTCACAATGAGTGAGCTTACAAAATAAATGAAGCAGTAGAATGAACGAATAAGAACACTAACCGGACTAGTGTAACGGACAAGCCTACTAACCAAACCCCGAGAATGAACGAAACAAGACAGGGACAAACGAATCATTGGATTTAAAAAAAAGAAGCAACAGAACGAACCTGTCTCGCTGATAACCCGTCACTTCCCTTCTGAGTATCGTGAGTCGACTCGGAGGTTTGAGTGGTGTTTCGAGGCAGTGAAGCGACAGCTGCGTGAAATGGTTGGTTTGAGACTGAGCGACACAAAGGATGTTCCAGCAGCTTAAAGCGGAACTGTTAAGGGTCATTAAGGTCTTGTTTACCTACATCACTTAATTTTTTCAGGGAATTTGTGTCAATAGGGATTTCACGTAATCTCTAGAATGTAAACACCTGGGAAATCATGTGATACCTAAAATGATCGGGAATTTTTTGTAATTGCTAGAAGCTAACCTAACCTAACCTAACCTAACCTAATTTAATCAATGGCCATGAGAGGTTAGGTTAGGTTAGGTTAGGTTAGGTTAGGTTAGGTTGTAATGATTACAAGAAATTCGTGAACATTTTAGTTATTACATGAAATCCCTAGTTACACAGATCCCTTATAAGAAGTACAGGGTGTCCTAAAAGTTCGTACATTCACACACATATTCACAAATACACTCACATATACACATATACACACATTTATACACACATACATACCCACATATATGCACATACACACTTATACACACATATATTCACCTGAGGAACTGAAAAATGTAGAGGAAATTACATGAAAGAATTAAGATTTGTAGGTAAATTGATAATATAGTTTGATGAGGTTAGGTTAGGTTAGGTTAGGATAGGTTAGGTTAGGTTAGGTTATATTAGGTTAAGTTAGGTTAGGTTAGGTTAGGTTAGGTTAGGTTAGGTTATATTAGGTTAGGTTAGGTTAGCTTAGGATAGGATAGGTTAGGTTAGGAGATATTAGGTTAGGTTATATTAGGTTAGGTTAGGTTAGGATTGGTTAGGTTAGGTTAGGTTATATTAGGTCCAGTTAGGCTAGACAAATATATACTGTAGTTATGTAGAGTTGTGTGTGTGTGTGTGTGTGGGTGTGTGTGTATGTGTGTGTGTGTGTGTGTGTTTGTATGCTGCAATTATGTCTACATCTGTTCAGTATATATCTCTGCTTGATGCGGTAGCTGAGCGGATACAGCGTTCTTCTTATTCCTATTCTTAGTCTTAGTCTTATACTTATTCTTATTCTTCCTCTTATTCTTATACTTATTCTTATTCTTCCTCTTATTCTTATTCTTATTCTTCCTCTTATTCTTTCTCTTTTTCTTCTTTATTTGTTATATGGTCTTTGGTCTTTTTTATAGTATTGTATTATAATTCTTATTGTTTATTGTTCCTTGTTTCTTCCTGTTAATATTTGATATATATTTTTTAATTAAGTTGATAGTCATCTGTTTTTTATTTATATGCAGTATATTTATAGTTATGCGGCAGATTCTCCTGTTTATCATTATACTTTTCGTTTATCTTTCGCCCAAAAAAAAAAAACCCCACCGAGGAATAGAATCTCTTCACGTAAAAACACATCTTCCTATTTATTTTCTGTAGGAAATAATGAAAACAAATAATTATAAGAAACTTTATTCGAAGTCTAAAGAAAGGCTTCGATCCTCCTCCTGTGACACGAGATAAAGGTATTCACTACCCCGAGTCTTTATACACAGGAGATTGGATTCTTCACGCCTACCCATTTTTTTTATTTTGCCGTGTTCCTCTTTTTTGACGAGTAATTCTTTCCCGTCTGATATCTTTTTTTTTATCCCACAGCTGCCGGGGAGTTGTCAAGCTCTGTCAAGTTTTCAGAGCAAAACAAATCTGCTTGTCACATCCTCTTTATTGTGGTCGGTTTAATTACCAACATTATCTGGGGTTACCGTGAGTCCTGTCCACCGCCATAAGTGTCTTTTATCCCCAGGAGATACAAGGCTTAATGGTCTTATACTCAGACTAGCATTGAAGATATTAATTAAAGAAGATTTAAATAAATAAATTTATTAGTATATGTAAAATACAAGTTTAATTAGTCTCAGTTACGAATATTATTATCATTAATCTAATTCAGTTAACAGCTATGATAAATGGCTCTCATAGAAAAAAAAATCATCTCACTTGGCGCGTTTCCCCTCCTGTAAGTTAGCTGCCAACTAACATTTTTTTCCTTCATTAAGTCTGAATAAATCACTAAATTATCTCCTACCTAAGTGATCACGTTGCGATAAACGACTGGTGCAACGCGAGGTTCCAGGCGTAACCGGAAGGTTTAAGAAAATATCCCCGAAATGCAGGAAATGGCGGGAATAGTTGGACCTGCCTTCGTGTGGGTCGACGATGACTGACTTAAGACGATCAGCAGGCGCGAGTGACCACTATTTCCTGTATGTAATTTTTTATTTTCTATATTTTCAATTTTCATGAGTACTTATGTTTTCTTTTATAATCTAAAT
The DNA here is from genome assembly GCF_018991925.1 of Homarus americanus. NCBI lineage: Eukaryota > Metazoa > Arthropoda > Malacostraca > Decapoda > Nephropidae > Homarus > Homarus americanus. The sequence continues at coordinate 53,889 of NW_024755318.1, forward strand.
TTATATGTAAAGAATATTATTTTGTTATGTCTTATATGTTGATTTACCTTCAGTATACCGGTATGTAGGGAAATTGATTTAGTGTATTTGCTTTACCTGAAGATAAGCACCTTGACTTATTTCACCTTAGCGCTACCTGAGGAGTTGGGTTAGGTTAGGTTAGCATTAGGGTTGTTAATCTTAAAGTTAAATAAGATAAGAGGGATAATTTTCAACTCATATGAATTGTTTACTGAATGAATATCTATATACAGTGTGTAGTTTCTAGTTCATATATCAATATAGCTGGTGAATAATTATATGAATTTGACTTTCTTACGTCATATACGGCATCAATATAACTTTTATTATACATATATTAGTCATTCGTGATGTAGTTTTTAATAATTACCATATATGAAGTTTGAGTTCTGCTCCCGATAACTTTAGACGGTCACTTAGCTGTTACATAGCATAGCTGGCCTCACCTCAGCTCCCGATAACTTTAGATGGCCAAGCTGTTACATAGCATAGCTGGCCTTACCTCAGCTCCCGATAACTTTAGACGGTCACTTAGCTGTTACATAGCATAGCTGGCCTCACCTCAGCTCCCGATAACTTTAGATGGTCACTTGGCTGTTACATAGCATAGCTGGCCTCACCTCAGCTCCCGATAACTTTAGATGGTCACTTAGCTGTTACATAGCATAGCTGGCCTCACCTCAGCTCCCGATAACTTTAGATGGTCACTTAGCTGTTACATAGCATAGCTGGCCTCACCAGCCCTGATAACTTTAGATGGCCACTTAGCTGTTACATAGCAGCTGGCCTCACCTCAGCTCCCGGATAACGAGATGCCAATCAGCTGTTACACAGCATGCTGGCCTCACCTCAGCTCCCGATAACTTTAGATGGCCACTTTAGCTGTTACATAGCATAGCTGGCCTCACCCCAGCTCCTGATAATTAGATGGTCACGCTGACAGCACAGCTGGCCTCACCTCAGCTCCCGATAACTTTAGACGGTCACTTAGCTGTTACATAGCATAGCTGGCCTCACCTCAGCTCCCGATAACTTTAGATGGGCTGCTGTTACATAGCATAGCTGGCCTCACCTCAGCTCCTGATAACTTTAGATGGTCACTAGCTGTTACATAGCATAGCTGGCCTCACCTCAGCTCCCTGATAACTTTAGATGGCTGCTGTTAGCATAGCATAGCTGCCTCACCTCAGCTCCTGATAACTTTAGATGGCCACTTTAGCTGTTACATAGCATAGCTGGCCTCACCTCAGCTCCTGATAACTTTAGATGGTCACGTTGTTACATGGAGCATAGCTGGTCATAGCACCATCAGCTCTGGCATAGCTGGCCTTAAACCTTTAGACGGTTTACTGTAGCTGTTCACAGTATAGCATTAGCTGTTACACAGCATAGCTGGTCTCACCTCAGCTCCCGATAACTTTAGATGGTCACTTAGCTATTACATAGCATAGCTGGCCTCACCTCAGCTCTGGATAGCTTTAGACGGTCACTTAGCTGTTACATAGCATAGCTGGCCTCACCTCAGCTCCCGATAACTTTAGATGGTCACTTGGCTGTTACATAGCATAGCTGGCCTCACCTCAGCTCTGAATAGCTTTAGATGGTCACTTGGCTGTTACATAGCATAGCTGGCCTCACCTCAGCTCTGGATAGCTTTAGATGGTCACTTAGCTGTTACATAGCATAGCTGGCCTCACCTCAGCTCTGGATAGCTTTAGATGGTCACTTGGCTGTTACATAGCATAGCTGGCCTCACCTCAGCTCTGAATAGCTTTAGATGGTCACTTGGCTGTTACATAGCATAGCTGGCCTCACCTCAGCTCTGGATAGCTTTAGATGGTCACTTAGCTGTTACATAGCATAGCTGGCCTCACCTCAGCTCTGGATAGCTTTCTCTCATCTCCTCGTCACTAGCGCTTCGTCATCTCGTGTTCTTAAGACCTACACAAAACTCCAACCTTTTTACCCCCGCATCATGTTTTTTTGTGTTGCTTCAAGTTCACGTCTGTCTGTGTATTGTCTCAGTCACCGCCTACCTTTGTCAGACCCGTTTTCTTTTTCCTTTCTTCCGCCGTTTTCTCTTCCTTAATTTTTCGTTCTAATTTACGTTTTCTTTATAAGGAATGACTTGGCGGCAGGTCACTCACTCTCTTGATACTGTTCTTCTTGTTCTTTATGTTCTTGTTCTTCTATTACTATTATTTCTCCCCCATTTTCTCTTAAGTAACACTTGAGTAACTGTTCATCATCCACTGAGTAACACTTGAGTAACTGTTCATCATCCACTGAGTAACACTTAAGTAACTGTTCATCATCCACTGAGTAACACTTGAGTAACTGTTCATCATACACTGAGTAACACTTAAGTAACTGTTCAACATCCACTGAGTAACACTTAAGTAACTGTTCATCATCCACTGAGTAACACTTGAGTAACTGTTCATCATACACTGAGTAACACTTGAGTAACTGTTCATCATACACTGAGTAACACTTAAGTAACTGTTCATCATCCACTGAGTAACACTTGAGTGACATGCGTTCTTCTAGTGCGTTTTCCTAGCGTTGGTCTCCTGCGCCATGAAGTTTTAAGTTCCCAAACTCTCTCTCTCTCTCTCTCTCTCTCTCTTACACACTCTCTCTTTTGGTAAGTTCACTTGAGAGGTTCAGTCTTTCTGGTCTCCTGGGAACTAGCATATAGGTCAGCTATAGGAGAGAGAGAGAGAGAGAGAGGGGGAGGTGAGATAGTGTGAGACCCAAACATCATTCATTACCGATAGTTATAGCCTTTTATTGTGTGTCTTTATTAACCATCATCGACCACAACACAAACACCATATAGCTCACACTTTAATGTCTGTGATACTCCCAGCCTAGTAATGTTTCCTCCTTCTGACACCTGTTGACACCTGTTGACACCTGTTTCTATTTGCTGATACATGTTAACTCCTGTTCTCATCTGTTGATCATGTTAATGCCTTTTCCTACCTGCTGATATTTGTTTCTACATGTTAACATCTGTTTTAACCTATTGAAACCTCTTAGCACTTGTGGACATCTGTTCCTATATGTTCCTTCCTGTTCATATCTCTTCTCGCCCCCTCTAACTTGTGCTTAGCTGTTCAATGTTCATATTTGTTTTCTTCCTGTTCACACCTGTTGACAGTACTATCACACCTGTTCACGGTAGTATGACACCTGTTGACAAGATTATGACACCTGTTCACGGTAGTATGACACCTGTTCACGGTAGTATGACACCTGTTCACGGTAGTATGACACCTGTTCACGGTAGTATGACACCTGTTCACTGTAGTATGACACCTGTTCACGGTAGTATGACACCTGTTCACTGTAGTATGACACCTGTTCACGGTAGTATGACACCTGTTCACGGTAGTATGACACCTGTTCACGGTAGTATGACACCTGTTCACGGTCGTATGACACCTGTTCACGGTAGTACGACACCTGTTCACGGTAGTACGACACCTGTTATACGGAGATCAAGTTCCTGTCGTTGTTTCCACCTCCTCTTCTGTGTGTGTGTGTGTGTGTGTGTGTGTGTGTGATATCAATCTCTTCTCTGTATGTGTCTGTCTCGCTCAACCCAGGAAGGAGGTGGAGGAAGGGAAGAGGAGCAATAGACGAACATGATGATGTAGATAGGAAAAGATACAAGAGTTTTGTTTACCTGTACCCTCTATACATAGTGTTTGTTTACCTGTACCGTCTATGCATAGTGTTTGTTTACCTGTACCCTCTATACATAGTGTTTGTTTACCTGTACCCTCTATACATAGTGTTTGTTTACCTGTACCGTCTATACATAGTGTTTGTTTACCTGTACCCTCTATACATAGTGTTTGTTTACCTGTACCCTCTATACATAGTGTTTGTTTACCTGTACCCTCTATACATAGTGTTTGTTTACCTGTACCGTCTATACATAGTGTTTGTTTACCTGTACCGTCTATACATAGTGTTTGTTTACCTGTACCCTCTATACATAGTGTTTGTTTACCTGTACCCTCTATACATAGTGTTTGTTTACCTGTACCGTCTATACATAGTGTTTGTTTACCTGTACCCTCTATACATAGTGTTTGTTTACCTGTACCCTCTATACATAGTGTTTGTTTACCTGTACCCTCTATACATAGTGTTTGTTTACCTGTACCGTCTATACATAGTGTTTGTTTACCTGTACCGTCTATACATAGTGTTTGTTTACCTGTACCGTCTATACATAGTGTTTGTTTACCTGTACCGTCTATACATAGTGTTTGTTTACCTGTACCGTCTAAATGTTTATGTACTGTACATTATTTGTATACCTGTACTGTCTATGTATAATGTATGTATACCTGCACTGTCTATGTATAATGTATGTATACCTGCACTATCTATGTATAATGTATGTATACCTGCACTGTCTATGTATAATGTATGTATACCTGCACTGTCTATGTATAATGTATGTATACCTGCACTGTCTATGTATTATGTATGTATACCTGCACTGTCTATGTATAATGTATGTATACCTATGTATAATGTATGTATATCATTTGTGTTTTATCATCAGCTGGAGATAATCTTAAAGCGATCCGATAAATCTCTACAGAAGTCATATTAATAATCTCCAACATCTCCTATTCCTAAGACACTAAACATTAATCCTGCTTTCACGAATGTAAATACAGTTATGAATTTGCCTAATGAACCAAATACTCCCGTTAACCTAACCAGACCAACGTAACTTAACCTAGCCTAATCTAACCCAACCTAACCTAATTAGGTTGGTTAGGTTAGGTTGGGTTGGGCTAACTTAGGTTAAGTTAGGATGGGTTGGGTTGTTGGGTTGGTTCATGTAAGGTTAGGTTAAGACAGTAGCCCATTTCACGAAAGGGCAAAATTAATGCCCACTTCGCGAGCTGAATAGTTTCACTTAAGAAATTTTGTAATACCACATATATCATAACACTGAGATCCCAGTGTAGAAGCTGAAACATTACAGTATGTCTAACCAGTAGCTGCAATGATTCACCCAGAAGGAACAAATGTAGTGTAGCCCTAGAAGGAAAGTTTACAGTTTGCTCTGATGGGAAAAAATAAAACTCAAGCCTCATTAGAGGACAATAATCCCTAGACTTAATCACCTCGGAGGCTGTTCATAATAATATCTTACCTGAGACCTTGAGACCTGACACTGGCCGCGGTCAGCCGCTGGTCACGTTACGAAGCCCCTGTAACACCTCCTCTGTGGTTGTTATCACACAGGCAGGTCACAAAAATGCTCCCACAAGATGCAGATGATTAGTGAGGAGTTTGTATCTAGACGCTCGCGTGTGTGAGTGCGAGTGTGTGTGTGTGTGTGTGTGTGTGTGTGTGTGTGTGTGTGTGTGTGTGTGTGTGTGTGTGTGTGTGTGTGTGTATACTGTAGAGATATAAATAAAATAGTAATGACTTCTATGTGTTACATTTAAGAGCCTTGGCGCTTAAACTAGCCTATAACTTAACTTAAACTAATGTAAACCTAACTTAACTTAACCTAACTTTTGTTGACTTTGCTACCATACAACCAACCAACCAACCTAACCTAACCTAACCTAACCTAACCTAAGCTAACCTGAATTGAATTGAATTGAAACAGTTTACTTAGCCTGAAAAACACAGATACAGAGTGGATAATATTAACATGGCTGAGCCAGTTGAGAACCCGAGCTCTCTTTGAGGCACCTGATATATACTATACATTTATCTCAAGGAAGTATTATGTAACATTTAGTATCATCTGGAATAGTACAATAGCATGGTGGTAATAAGAACAAATGTCGTCCTCAGTGAAACATAACAAATTTGACCATAGTTAAATGAACTAGTTTCAATTAAGTTAAGACAATGACAATAATAGTTGTCCAGATTTCACAAAACGTTACTTGTGTTTCTACTCACATATAACAACAGCTCTCAGGGCCCTGGTATACTTGCTGAGTATAATGATGTACTGCGTCAGGTAGGTCTCACCATCATATACTGTACCTCGTGATTTTATACTCAGGTATGTCATAGAGCTTTCACTTACCTGATAAATTAAGTGAGTATGTTCAGGTCCACCAGGAAGGTCTCACGGGCCTCATACAGAATATTCCCTCGAGTATGACGGTGGAAAGTAAGTTCTGTATTGAGGCCAACATCTGATGAAGAGTGAGAGTCTCTCTCTCTCTCTCTCAGTAGATATAATCGTCCACTGCCGTTTTTATCATAAAGGGACAACCTTTAATTTTATTACTACAACTTAAGGAAAGGGGGGCGCCGGTGGGAAGAGCGGTACCGCTCTTGCCTCGCAAGCGAGATGTCACGGGTTCGATTCCCGAGCCGGAGGAAAGTTGTTCAGACACACTTCCCAGCCTCCCTTGGTCCCTCTTCACCTAGCAGCAAAGTAGGTACCTGCTGTAAATCGAAAGTTGAGAATTCGTATTCAGGGAAAAGTTGATGGAGCTTCCAATAACTTGCTTAGACATAAACCATTGACTCTTCAGGCTTCTATGCCCTTAACTCATGAGACATAAAGGCAAGCGTGATCTTAGCATGCTTCCCTGTTGGGCGCTGTAAACGCCTCTGCGTTTCACTTTACACAAGGTTGTAGGGGGGTGCCCAATAAAAAAAAAAATTTAGGAAATTTTATTTGTACTGTTCGCGGTAAAAGAAGTTCTGTTTCTATTGAAGCTCTGTTTACCATCATACTGTAGCCAGATTAAGTTAGATTAAGTTTCCTATTAGACAATTATCCCTATTTAGTGTAACACACACACACACACTACTACTACTACTACTACTACTACTACTACTACTACTACTACTACTACTACTACTACTACTACTACTACTACTTTGCTGTCATTCGGAATCGAGTATGACGATCATCCAGTATAATACAATGAGATGAGTTATTAGGAGATGTCACCTTCGTTGGTGAGTTTTGAGATGACTAAAGAGACCGATACGGGACCCGCAGCATCGTTCACATTCGTTGCAAATGTGGAGGGCTCCATCTACTGTGGGAGGGGCTGTGGCAGCGTCTTTCCGGCTTTGACGCTTGTCTGCCTCGGTCTGTAATCGGGCTAACTCAAAAGTATTGACACCGTCTCGTGTGGTGCTCCTCCAAGCGTTACGATGTGGAGTACTCGACTCCAAGGTGAGGGGGTCGATTTGGCACTTTTGCAGGTTTGTCTTAAGACTATCCTTGTACCTTTTCAATTGCCCGCTGGCGTTACGTTTACTTTTCGTTAGGTAGCCTCCATGCTCCGATAGCTGGTGTCAGCAAGAATACTGGCATTTGTTCTCTTGTCTTCCCAGCGAACTCGGAGGATGGAACGTAGACTACGTTGGTGAAAGTTTTCAAGTGCCTTGAGGTGCCTCCTGTATGTGACTCATGTCTCACTGCTATATAGCAGGGTGGGGAGGACCACTGCTCGATATTCATGCAGCTTTGTATATAATTTCAGCTCCCTACAACTGAAGACACGATTTCGGAGTCTGCCAAAGGCTTGAGATGCACATCTGGTCCGAAGCTGAATTTCTTCTTCGATGTCCGCGGTGGTGGACAGGTGGGAGTCGAGATACCGAAAGTGGGCAACATTAGAGAGGGTAGTACGGTTAAGCTGGATGGATGGTGGAGGTGTGTCTGAACCAGGGGCAGGTTGAAAGAGAATCTGAGTCTTATGTACATTCACCTGATGGACGAAGTGTGCATACGCGTCTGCATAGGTGTAGGTCGAGTTCAGTGTGAGCAACAAGGGTTAGGTCGTCTGCATACTGAAGTTCAGTAATGAAAGCTGCCGACACCTTTGTTCTTGCCTGGAGTCGTCTTATGTTGAAAAGACCCCCTTCACCTGGTACTCGATGTTCACCCCGCTGGCTAAAATGGCACTGGCACGAGTAAGGAAGGTAGCAAAGAAGATGGAAAGAGAGTTGGTGCTAGTACCCCTGTTTGGAAGGGGAAGAACTCTGGCTGGGTGCCGATGTGCAGGACACTGCCGTTCATGCTATCATGGAGTTGCCTCACAATGGCGATAAATTTTGGTGGGCTGCCAAAACGACTGAGGGTCCACCAGAGGGCTTCCCTGTTGACCGAGTCGAAGGACTTGATTAGGTCGATGAAAGCCATGTACAGGTCACGACAGTGTTCTCTGCACTTTTCCTGTATCTGCGGGCAGCAAAGGTCATGTCAGTGGTGTCATGTGATGGTCTAAAACCACATTGAGATTCTGGGAGGAAGTTTTCCGCCTCAGGAAGAAGTCTGTTTAGGAGGAATTGGGCGATAATCTTGCCAGCTACCGAGAGCAGCGATATCCCACGGTAGTTGTCACAGTCTGACCGGTCTCCCTTGTTCTTATAAATATTGACAATCGAGGCGTTTTTAAGAGCTTGGGGGATTTCCTCCTTTTCCCATATATTCTCCGGATGAGAGTGGAGACAGCTGGTAAGAAGAGGTCCTCCTGCTTTATACACCTCGGCTGGGATTCAACCAGTCCCTGAGGCTTTGTTATTTTTCATCTGTTTGATGGCAGTAGCTACATCATCCAGGGATGGAGGATAGCTGAGGTGGGTCAGCTCTGGATGCTGAGGGACCTGCTGGGTAGTCAGAACATCCACATCGGTGTTTCGGTTAAGCAATGAATGGTAGTTCTCTTTCCAGCGCTGATGGAGGCCTTCATCGTCTTTAATTATGAGGTTAACTTTAGATGAGCGGAGGGGGGCTGCGCCACTAGTGACTGGCCCATAAAATGTTTTAGTGGAAATGAAAAATTAGCGCATCTTGTGCTCATCTGCAAGTTTTTTGTGCTTCATATGGTTATTTTAAAGCCAGTCGTTCTTTAGATTGCGAGGTTCCCGCTGGGCTTCCGCTTTCTTCTTGCGGAAGGTATCACCTTTGGTTCGAGACTGAGGGTTGTTCTACCAGTCGGTAAAAGCAGCACGTTTATCATCGATGAGTACTTTTATTGCTGGGTCAGTTTCATCAAACCGGTCCTGGTGTATCATTTTGATCTGGCCGAGGGTCTCTCTGTAGGTTTTTGTCATAAGAGTATTATGAGTATCCCATTAGGCACTGGGATTCACGTTGTTTGCTGTTGGGTTGCTTATAAGCCCATGTTCGAGCTGCACTCTAAAAGCATGTGCTACCGCTGGATCCTCCAGATGCTTAGTATTAAAACGTCTTCTAGAGGCTTGCTGCCGTCGCCGTTTTGAGGGGACGTGAAGTGAGAGCTTGGACCTGATAAGTCGATGATCAGTATCACAGTGGTGTGAGCCACGTATGGCACGGGTGATGAGGATATCACGGCGATCTCTTTCTCTGACAATGTTGTAGTCAATGAGATGCCAGTGTTTGGATCATGGGTGTTGCCACGAACCCTTGAACTTGTACGCCTGCCTAAACAAGGTATTGGTGATAGCGAGGTTGTGTGCAGCACACTTATTGAGGAGTTGGCCGTTGAGATTACACTTGCCTAGTCCATTTCTCCTTATGGTTCCCTGCCAAATGTTAGCATCTCTGCCAACTCTGGCATTTAAGTCGCCAAGGAGCACAACCTTGTCTTCTCTGGGGATAGAGGTTAGCATTCTGTCGAGGTCGGCGTAAAAGGCCTCCTTGATGACATCCCCTGCATCCAGTGTTGGGGCGTATGCACTGATGAAGAAGCCATAACGTGAGTGATTCAGTTGGACTCGAAGCGCATTACCCAATAGGCATTTCAGGTAGCCTGTGTAGGATGCGTTGGCGGATGGCAAAGCCAACTCCATATATGCGGTTTCTCTCCTCAGCAGGCTTACCCTCCCAGAAGTAGGTGTAGCCAGACCCCGTTCTGTGAGTTGGACCTCATCTGGGAGCCGGGACTCACTGATGGCTGCTATGTCACAAGGGCAGTTCTTTTTTTCGGACGCGCATTTGTGCCAGTATTCAAAAGGGTCCTGACATTCCATGCAGCGACTCTAAGAGGTTGTATGTTTTTGGGGGGGGGGGGATCTGTGATTTTGGTTGTGCTTTCGACCGCATAAGGATGACCTTACTGGATTCGGTTGCCCAGTCAGGTTGTGTTTTTAGGCAGGCTATGTTTACGGCACCTTTTCTAGCCCCCTCCCCATGTGGGGTGAGCAGAGTGGCCCCTCGAAAGGGCTGCTCAGTCGCACAGGCAGGACCGGTTTGCACTGGTGCCTAGATCCCAGTGCATAAACGACCATCTTATTTGTGCCACTTATGTGCAGAGTTGTGACAAGAGACTTCGGGCAGTCATCTCTGCCTGTTCCCGTCGCCACTCGTCCGTCTCCATAGGACTTTCGGAGTATAAAGGTTTGATGATGATGGGAGGCATGATGAGCTGGGTGATGGCTGCGCGTGAGCTGATTTATGTGGTGAGGCAGGAACTCAGGCTACAACCACACATCTTGGGTCTCCCTGATCCTGTGGTGCAAGTGTTGCAACGACTGGGGAGAGGGAGAGTTGCAATGCATACACACACACACATATATGCATGAATATATATATATATATATATATATATATGGGTGGCTGGTACGACTGGGAGGCCGGTGTGAGTAGGTTGGGTGGTATGACTGAGCGGCCGATATGACTGGGTGGACGTTATGACTGGGTGGACGTTATGACTGGGTGGACGGTATGACTGGGTGGACGGTATGACTAGGTGGTCGGTATGAGTGGGTGGCTGGTGTGAGTGGGCTGGGTGGTATGACTGGGTAGCTTGTGTGTGTGTGTGGGTGGCTGGTATGGGTTGCTGGCCGATGTGGGTTGGTGGTTGGTGTGGGTGGGTGGCGGCTGTGGGTTGGTGGTTGGTGTGGGTGGGTGGTCGGTGTGAGTGGGTGGTCGGTGTAGTTGGGTGGCCTAATATTTAAAGGGTGTGGGCAGGGGGTGGCGGAATGGAGGAAGAATGTATGATGTGGGTGGGTGGGTTGAGAAGAACAAGAGGAATGGTGGGCATGGTGGGTGGTCAGTGGCTGATCTGTAAGGGAAGTTTGACTATCTTGGTGACACAGAAGTTGGATGAAAAATAGGTGGGTGGGTGGGCGGGCTGAGTGGTGTGGGCGGGATGGGCTGGGTGGTGTGGGCGGGGCGGGCGGGCGGGCGGTGGTAAGTTGGAATGATTAGAGGGCAGAGAGAGAGAGAGAGAGAGAGTTACATGACCAGAGGCAAACGATCACACACACACACACACACACACTCTCTCTCTCTCTCTCTCTCTCTCTCTCTCTCTCCAACTCCTTACATAGTATCAATTGCTTTATGAACATATAATAGTCTTAATATTCACATTTCATCTAAAGCACAAATTATACATGAAATAATGGACTAAACATTTTAAATTATTTACATTAATAACTTGGAGCATCAACGTTAAACATGTCATTCCACATAGCGGGCCACCTGCAGTGAGTGGTGTTAGTGCGGGCCACCTGCAATTATTTAGTGGTCCACCTGCAGTGAGTGGTGTTAGTGCGGGCCACCTGCAGTGAGTGGTGTTAGTGCAGCCACCTGCAGTGGTGGTGCGTAGTGCGGGCCACCTTCAGTGAGTGGTGTTAGGCCACCTGCAGTGAGTGGTGTTAGTGAGGCCACCTGCAGTGAATGGTGTTAGTACAGGCCTGCATTGGTGTTAGTGTAGGCCCGCAGTGGTGGTGTTATAACCCGCGCAGTGGTGTTAGTGCAGGCCTGCAGTGAGTAGTGCGTACCTGCAGGAGTGGTGTTAGTATGGTCCACCTGCAGTGGTGTTAGTGCGGGCCATGCAGGAGTGGGTTAGTATAGGCCACTGCAGCGAGTGGTGTTAGTGCAGGCCACCTGCAGTGAGTGGTGTTAGTATGGTCCACCTACAGAGTGGTGTAGTGCAGGCCACCTGCAGGAGTGGTGTTAGTACAGGCCACCTGCAGTGAATGGTGTTAGTGGCCACCTGCAGAGTGGTGTTAGTGGGCCACCAGAGTGGTGTTAGGTGGCCACTGCACCCTGCAGTGGTGGTGTTAGTATGGTCCACCCAGTGAGTGGTGTTGTGGTCACCTGCAGTGAGTGTGAGTAGAGCAGTGGTGTTAGTATGGCCACCTGCAGTGAGTGTGGTGTGGCAGGCCACCTGCAGTGGTGGGTACAGGCCACCTGCAGTGAGTGTGTAGGTTAGGCCACAGTGGGCCACCTGCAGGGAGTGGTGTTAGGTAGGCCACCGCAGTGAGTGGTGCCACCAGTGAGTGGTGTTAGTATGGTCCACCTCAGGAGTGGTGTGGTATGGTCCACCTGCGTATGGCTGCAGTGAGTGGTGTTAGTATGGTCCAACAGCAAGTGGTGTTAGTATGGTCCAAGAGAGTGGTGCAGTGGTGTTAGTATGGCGCAGTGAGTGGTGTTAGTAACCTGCAGTGAGTGTGTGGTTAGTGCGGTCCCACCTGCAGTGAGTGGTGTTAGCCACCTGCGGGCCAGGCCACCTGCAGAGTGGTGTTAGCATGGTCCACCTGCAGTGAGTGGTTAGGTGCGGCCTGCAGTGAGTGGTGTTAGTATGGTCCACCTGCAGTGAGTGGTGTTAGTGCGGGCACACCTGCAGTGAGTGGTGTTAGTATGGTCCACCCAGTGAGTGGTGTTGTGGCCACCTGCAGTGGGTGTTAGTATGGTGAGTGGTGGTCCACCTGAGGTGGTGGCGTATGGTCCACAGCAGTGAGTGGTGTTAGTGTGGTCCACCTGCAGTGAGTGGTGTTAGTGCAGGCCACCTGCAGTGAGTGGTGTAGTGCGGGCCTGCAGTGAGTGGTGTTAGTGCGGCCACCTGCAGTGAGTGGAGTAGTGGCCACCAGCAGTTAGTGGTCATGGTGGTCCACCTGCAGTGAGTGGTGCATGGTCCACCTGCAGTGGTGGTGTTAGTGGTCCACCTGCAGTGGTGTGTTAGTATGGTCCACCTGGTGAGTGGTGTTAGTGGGTCCACCTGCAGTGAGTGGTGTTAGTATGGTCCACCTGCAGTGAGTGGTGTTGTGTGGTCCACCTGCAGGAGTGGTATGGTCCACCTGCAGTGGTGTGTGTTAGTATGGTCCACCTGCAGTGAGTGGTGTTAGTATGGTCCACCTGTGAGTGGTGTTGTGGCTGGTCCACCTGCAGTGTTAGTATGGTGTGGCAGGGTGTATGGTCCACCTGCAGTGAGTGGTGTTAGTGTGGTTGAGTATGGTCCACCTGCAGTGAGTGGTGTTATGGTCCACCTGCAGTGAGAGTGCAGGCGGTCCACCTGCAGTGGTGTTAGTATGGTCCTGCAGTGAGTGGTGTTAGTGATGTATGGTCCACCCTGAGTGAGTGGTGTTGTATGGTCACCACCTGCAGTGAGTGGTGTTAGTATGGTCCACCTCAGAGGTGGTGCAGTGAGTGGTGCGGTCCACCTGCAGTGAGTGGTGTTAGTATGGTCCACCTGCAGTGGTGTTGGTGTGGCTCCACCTGCAGTGAGTGGTGTTAGTATGGTCCACCTGGGCAGTAGTGGTGGTTAGTGAGGTGGCCACCTGCAGTGAGTGGTGTTAGCATGGTCCACCTGCAGTGAGTGGTGTTAGTATGGTCCACCTGCAGTCACCTGCAGTGAGTGGTGTTAGTATGGTCCACCTACAGTGAGTGGTGTTAGTATGGTCCATACCTGCAGTGAGTGGTGTTAGTATGGTCCACCTGCGCAGTGAGTGGTGTTAGTATGGTCCACCCGCAGTGGGTAGGCAATGGGCCCACGTAAGTGGTGGCAGTATGGTCCACCTGCAGAGGTGGTGTTAGTGCGGGCCACCAGCAGTGTGTGGTGGCATGCTGGTCCACCCAGTGAGTGGTGTTAGTGCGGGTCCACCTGGCAGTGAGTGGTGTTAGTGCGGTCCAACCAGCAGTGAGTGGTGGTGTTAGTGCGGCCACCGCAGCAGTAAGTGGTGTTATGGTTGCAGAGTGGTGTTAGTGGTCCACCTGCAGTGAGTGGTGTTAGTGCGGGCCACCAGCGTAAGTGGTGTTATGGTCCACCTACAGTGAGTGGTGGCCAGTAGTGTTAGGTGGTCCACCCACAGTGAGTGGTGTGTGTTAGTAGTGTGGTCCACCTGTAGTGAGTGGTGTTAGTATGGTCCACCTGCAGTGAGTGGTGTTAGTATGGTCCACCCTCCAGTGAGTGGTAGTAGTGAGTGTGGTGGTCCACCTGCAGTGAGTGGTGTTAGTATGGTCCACCCTGCAGGAGGTGGTGGTGTTAGTGGTGCTGCAGTGAGTGGTGTTAGTATGGTCCACCTGCAGTTAGTTAGTGGTGGTGGTAGTATGGTCCACCTGCAGTGAGTGGTGTTAGTGCGGGCCACCTGCAGGAGTGGTGTTAGATGGTCCACCTGCGAGTGGTGTTAGTATGGTCCACCAGCAGTGAGTGCAGTGGTCCACCTGCAGTGAGTGGTGTTAGCAGGGCCACCTGCAGTGAGTGGCAGTTAGTGATGGTCCACCTGGCGTGGTCCACCAGTGGTAGAGTGGTGTTAGTGCGGTCCCACCCAGCAGTGGTCCACACTCAGTGAGTAAGATGGTCCACCAGCAGTAAGTGGTGTTAGTATGGTCCACCTCCAGTGAGTGGTGTTAGTATGGTCCACCTGCAGTGAGTGGTGTTTGTATGGTTCACCTGCAGTGAGTGGTGTTAGTATGGTCCACCTGCAGTGAGTGGTGTTAGTATGGTCCACCTGCAGTGAGTGGTGTTAGTATGGTCCACTTGCAGTGAGTGGTGTTAGTATGGTCCACCTGCAGTGAGTGGTGTTAGTGTGGTCCACCTACAGTGAGTGGTGTTAGTATGGTCCACCTGCAGTGAGTGGTGTTAGTATGGTCCACCTGCAGTGAGTGGTGTTAGTGCGCGCCAACTGCACTATCTATAGTCCATGAATCTATCGAGCCTCATCTTCCTCGGGAATGCAAGTTTAGTTTCTTTAATCTATCCTGATATGGAAGGTTTCTAAGTCCCGGAATCATTTTCGCCATTCTTCACTGCACCTACTCCATTCTATAATAAGGGCACCAGAACTGCGCAGCATAATCGAGGTGCGGCCTGACTAGCGCAAGATATAATTTCAATATGACCTCCACACTCTCATTACTTACACTTGTAGATATAAAACCTAATACTCTGTTTGCCTTATTTCGAACATTAACGCACTATTTTCTAGGCCAAAGGTCCGGGCTTACAAGTACCCCGAAGTCTCTTTCACAAGTCGATTTCCCTAGGTTGATGTTGGTACGGCTGTATACATAGACAGTATATTGTTCTTCCAATATTAAGTACGCTGCACAGAGCTGGTGTTGAATATCATTTGCATCCTGCCCTGAATTAATCTACTGCCCTATTTTGGTGTCATCCACAAACTTGCTATGTCATTGCTGATTCCAGTATCTAGATCGTTTATGTAGATTATGAACAAGAGTGGGCCCAGTACTGACCCCTGGGGAATCCCACTAGTTACACAGCCCCACTCAGATTTAACACCATCTACGCTGACCCTGTGTTCTATCGGTGAGCCATGATTTTATCCAATTTAAAATTTTCCCCTCGATACCATGAGCGTTAACTTTTCTTAGAAGCCTCCGATGCGGTACTCTGTCAAATGCTTTGCTAAATTCTAAGTAAATAACATCGTAAATTTCGTCAATATCTACTACGTCATAGACTTTCCTAAAAAACGTCAGCAGATTTGTTAGAAAAGATTTTCCATTTGTAAATCCATTTTGAGAGTCGTAGATTAATTTGTTTTTCTCTAAATGCGATCGGATGTTATTTGCTGTAATTGATTCAAGAAATTTCCCCCACTACTGACGTCAAACTAATCTGTCGGGAATTTGATGCTGATGATCTGTCTCCCTTTTTGAGTATGGGTACTACATTTGCCTGTTTCACACAAGTCTGGCACAACTCCTGTGTCTAATGATTTTGTAAATAAATTTACGAGGGGTCCGCTAATCTGTTCTTTCAAGACTCGAGGGAAAATTTCATCCGGCCCTGGGGATTTTGTCTTTAATTTATTTATCTTCTTAAGAACATCCTCTTTTCTGATAGTGATATCCTTTAGTTTCTCTTCTTTCCCCTAAATATCAGTTCCACCTCTGGCGTTTCCTCGTGAATTTCTTCTGTGAAAACTGATAAGTAGCTGTTTAATGCTTTACTTATTTTAATGTTTTGCATACTAACATCGTTACTAGTCACTACTATCTCGCTTAATTTATTTTGTCCACTATCTCTGTATACATATCGGTGCCTCGGGTATCATGTTTAAAATTTCGGTGGTGAAAACTGTTGAAAAATATTTATTCAGATTATTGCTCATTTCTCCGTCGTTATCAGTTAGTTCGCCAGTATCTGACTGTATTCGACCAATCATTTCTCGTGTTTTAGTTTGAGACATTTGATAGAATCCCTTGGGGTTTGACTTCGCCTCCTGAGGAGGACATTTTAGGTCAGTTGCAGGACCATCAGCACCTGCTCCAGCCGCTCCCACGGACTGACTTCACTAGACTGGTGGACGGAAGCTACCTGACGGAGCGCATAGTTCCTGCAGATGTGTCAGCCGTCATAAAAGGGTTTAAAAACAAATCACCTGGTCAAAGTCACATTAACAAGAAGATCCTGGCTCAACTCCCCGACAACATGATAGAGAGGCTTGCTCATATATGCAACGCCTGCCTCGCCTCTGCATACTTCCCTAAAATGTTCAAAATCGCCGTTATTTGTCTCATACCAAAAGCAAGGAAGCCTCCAAACAAAGTCGAAAACTTTCGACCAATATCGCTGCTAGATGTACCTGCCAAAATCTTCGAAAAAATAGTCAACAAGCGGTTGTGGATGTATCTGGAGGACGAAGACGTGCATAATCCCCGCCAGTTCGGCTTCCGCCAGTACCGAGGCACATCCACCGCCATAGCTCAGGCCTACGAGCAGATCGCCAATGCCATGACTGGCCGCCTGCAGTGCAATATAGTACTGAGGGACGTCAGCAATGCGTTTGACAAAGTTTGGCACGCGGGGCTGCAGTATAAGATCATGCAACTGGGGCTACCCGAAAACCTGACGCGCCTGCTGTGCAACTTCAATACGGGCCGCAGAGCCAAAATCAAGATGCAAGAACATTGTGGAGAAGAATTCTCACTCTAGAGCGGCGTGCCTCAGGGCTCTTGTCTCTCACCAACCCTTTACACACTCTACACGGCTGACCTGCCACCCCCAATCGTCGGCAGCGAGTACGTCATGTATGCCGACGATGTAACACAGATCGTCACCTGCCCAGGAAGGTCCACGGCAAGGATGGCGCGACTCACTGCTCGGGCAATAAAGGAGATCTCGGAGTATGAAAATAAATGGAAAATAAAAACAAACAAAACGAAATTTGAGGTCATACCCATAGCCAAATTCAAGCCGGCGCCATTGATGATCGACGACGAAGAGATTGAGTACTCTAAACAAGGCAGGTTGCTCGGCCTAACCTAACCTAACTATATTGTGTTTTAGGATTATTAGTATTTTAATGGAAGGTTTTAATAGGATTCATCAATATTTTGGTTGTTCATTTTCTTTAATAAATCTCACTTTTTATTTTATGATATTCGTGTTTAGGATTTTTTACCCCCAAATATTCTTCATAACACTTACATTTTTTCCCACAGATCTTGAAAACCAATGACGATTAATATCTCATGATGGGAAGGGAGGGAGGGCTGGGAAGCGGGATGGGAAAGGGGATGGGAATGGGAGGGAAGGACAATAGAGGGAGGGAGTGATGGAAGTAGGACGGGAGGGAGGAAAGAAGCTGGGAAGTAGGAATAGGAAGTAGGAGGAAGGTAGGAAGGACTGAGTAGGGAAGGTGATAGTAATAGGGGGAGGGCTGGGGAGGGTGGTAGGGAGGTAGGGGAGGTTGGCCTAGAAAGGGAGGAAGGTATATAGGGAGGGAGAGAGGTAGGAATGTCTGGGTAGGGAGGGAGGGATGGAAAGAGGGAGGTTAGGAGGTAGGGCTAAGGATGAAGGGGGGCGAGGATATAAAGAAAAAAGAGATGGGTGGAAAGGATAGAAGAAGGAAGGAGGGAGTGAAGAAAGAATGGGTATAATGAAGGAGGGAGGGGAGAGAAGAAGGAAGGGGAGGAAAGAGGGAAGAAAAAGGAAGGGAGGTATGGAGGGAGGGAGGGTTTCCGGTAAGAGAGGAACTCCAAAAGCCGCTGGTTCGAAACGCTTCGATTCGCGTGAAGCCGGATGTGAGGTATGAAGAATGCATGTGTGGCTCACTGAACTGAAACACTACAAACATATTAATGAAGCTTCGATCCTCACCGGTATCCTGTGCAAGTTAAAATATGGCACTACTCAACAAGCGACCAGGTCGAAGCGCTTCAGGATCGTGCTCGTGTGAAGTCAAATGTAAAATAAGAAAAACACTACATTGATGTATACATTAGCGGTTCGCGACGCTTCGACTCGCGTGTATTTGAATATGAGAACCATGAAAACATGAATCAGCGGTTAGAAACGCATCGAATCTCTTTACAGTCGACTGTAAAACAAATGAAAATTGTTTTGGCGATGTGTTGTGGTCAGGTCGCTGGTAAACATGATAATGAATAAACATTTTTATCTTCCTCTTAAATGAAATAAACAGACACCAGTTTGCTCTCGGCCCAACTTGTCGTAAACAAGGTAATGAATGACCCAATGTTTTCAGTGTCCCTTGTTTTTGTTACGTTCTGTGAATGAGTTAAAGAGCGAGGTGGTGAGCCGTCAGACCCGCATGTGGGAGGCCGCCAGAACCCGCGTGTGGGAGGAAGGGGGGGGGGGAGGTTGAGCCGCCGAATCCGCGTGTGGTGGTGGTGAGCCGGACCAGCGTGTGGGAGGAAGGGGTGGGTTGAGCCGCCGAATCCGCGTGTGGTGGTGGTGAGCTGCCGGACCAGCGTGTGGGAGGAAGGGGGGTTGAGCCGCCCGCCGACCAGCGTGGGAGGCCGCCAGAACCCGCGTGGGAGGAAGGGGGGAACGAGCCGCCGAATCCGCGTGTGGTGGTGGTGAGCCGCCGGACCAGGCGTGTGGGAGGCCGCCAGAACCCGCGTGTGGGAGGAATGGGGGGGGTTGATGCCGAATCTGCGTGTGGTGGTGGTGAGCCGCTGGACCAGCGTGTGGGAGGCGGTGTGGTGGGGTAGTGAGCTGCGGACCCGTGTGGGGAGGCGGTGTGGTGGTGGTGGTGGTGGTGGTGGTGAGCCGCCGGACCTGCGTGTGGGAGGCGGTGTGGTGGTGGTGGTGGTGGTGAGCCGCCGGACCCGCGTGTGGGAGGCGGTGTGGTGGTGGTGGTGAGCCGCCGGACCCGCGTGTGGGAGGCGGTGTGGTGGTGGTGGTGAGCCGCCGGACCCGCGTGTGGGAGGCCAATATGCATCTCCGATTAAAATGTAAACTGTGAGGTCGACCAAGCGTGAAATATGTTGTTTGTATCAGTGAGACCTGAACATGGAGGCTTTCGTTTAGTCTGTGGTCTAGTCTGGTCTGGTCTGTGGTCTGGTCTGGTCTGTAGTCTGGTCTGGTCTGTGGTCTGGTCTGGTCTGTGGTCTGGTCTGGTCTGTAGTCTGTCTGGCTGTGGTCTGGTCTGGTCTGTGGTCTGGTCTGGCTTATGGTCTATTCTGATCTGTGGGCTGTTCTGTGGTCCTGTGGCCTCTTCATGGTCTGGTCTGGTCTGCTCTGTGGTCTATTCTGTCGTGGTCTGGCTGTGGTCTGGTATGGTCTGGCCTGGTCTGGTCTGGTCTGTGGTCTGGTGCTCTGGCTCTGATCTGTGGTCTGTTCCTGGTCTGTGATCTGGTCTGGTCTGTGGTCTGTCTGGTCTCTGGTCTGGCCTGCTCTGGTCTGCTCTGTGGCTCTGGTCTGTGATCTGGTCTCATCTGTGGTCTGTTCTGCCTCTGATCTGGATCTGTCTTGGTTTGTGATCTGGTCTGGTCTGTGGTCTGTTCTGCTCTCTGTGGTCTGTGGCCTTCTGATCTGTGGTCTGTGGCCTGGCTCTGGTGCTGTGGTCTCTTCTGGCTTGTGGCCTGGTTCGGTCTGTGGTCTGTGCTGGCTCTGGCCTGCTGGTGTGGCCCGTGGTCTGTTCCGCTTTGTGGCCTGGTGTGGTCTGTGGTCTGTTCTGCTCTGAGGCCTGGTCTGGTCTGTGGTATGTTTTGATCTGTGACTTGGTCTGGTCTGTGGTCTGTTCTGGTCTGTGGTCTGGTCTGGTCTGTGGTGTGTCCTGGTCTGTGGCCTGGTCTGGTCTGTGGTCTGGGTCTGGCTGGTCTGTGGTGTGTCCTGGTCTGGTCTGGTCAGGTCTGGTCTGTGGCCTGGTCTGTGGCCTGGTCTGGTCTGTGGTCTGGTCTGTGGTCTGGTCTGGTCTGTGGTCTGTTCTGGTCTGTGGCCTGGTCTGTGGTCTGGTCTGTGCCCAGAGGAGTCCCGAAGGTGTCCCCACCCCCTCCATCCGTGTAATCCCCGTCATTAAAAACACATACTTTTTTCTATACGTGGCCACGGTTTTTATGACAGAATATTTAAGGCCATACTCCCGAGAATACTCTTGAACATTTAAACTGAGGGTAGTGAGGTGGTGTCCAAAGTAGGAGGATGTAATAGTGTAATCTCTGATCATGGGCAGTAGACGACGGTAAAACACGGTGACATAATAGATTTTACTTTGAAGTTTTTATTGAAGTGAATATATATGAAAATTCTACTTTACAAGGAAAACTCAAAAGAAAAAAATTAATAACTACAACTGAAAACCAAAAACAGACATTAAAATAGTTATGTAAATATGAGGTGAACAGCTGTCTGACCCGGCATTAGCGGTGTGGAAGAAACAGGGTGAGACGATCACCTTAGGGTATAACAAAGACAAGGAGCAGATGGTGTGACAACTATAGATCATATGAGAGACAAAGAGTTTTTTCTTTCTCCTGAAGTAATTGTGCTATCATTCTTCACCACAGTTTTTAACATAGAGAACTGAAATTTGGTATTATTATTATTATTATTATTATTATTATTATTATTATTATTATTATTATTATTATTATTATTATTATTATTATTATTATTATTATTATTATTATTTATCAAATTATATATATTTTTGGCACGTGCAACTTAAATTGATAAATGTGAAGATCGTTAGTAAGTTAATGAAGATATTAGCCAAAGCAATAGACTTCGCGAAGGTTCCAGTAATAAAAAAAAAATAATAATAATAATAAATTTTCATCCGATCTTATACATATTTTCCTCTACTAATAAACTGTGGTTGTGTTTATCTATTTTTTACTTTATTTTACTAGTGTGATACAGCTTGGAACTCTGAACCTAATTCGCAGTTAGTTTATGATCTAACCGACCTATTTTAACGTGATATAACCTACCCTAACCTAACAAAAAATAACCTAAACTGACCTCACCCAACCCAACCCAACCCAACCTAAACTAACACAACTAACTTATATTTGGGTGATACGAGAGATAAATTCTTCCTGATCACATGCACAAGGGGAGGGGGTGGGGGGGATTTTAAGCCAAATCTCAAAAGGTGATACTCAGTTACACATGCCCCCTCCCACACCCCCACCCCCCCCCCGTCCCCTTAGCTCATCCAGTACACTTCTATGGTGGGGGTCTAGATAATTGTATTGAATTTAATCTATCATACACAACTCATAGCTCTGATGTTGTCACTGATCTTATGTCTGATCACAACCCAATCCAAGCTTGTATCCATGTAGCCAATGACACCCCCACTGGTGGTAAACTCAACAGACGTAGACTCACAGTCAAGCAAGAACACGAAAGCCAGTCAATAGACTTCTTCAACGACTGGTAAAAGGATTACAAGCCTGACAACTACCAACGTCTCCATGACGATCTTGTAGATAGGACTTATACTTTCTTCGTCAACAATGAGGAGAAAATGCTGTCAGCATTATAGAAACGATTACATTCCACTTGGACGATTCCCACTTGCATGATCGTCTGTTTTATGCTATTTAACGTAACCTAATCTAACCTAATCCAACCTAGCCTGACCTAACCTAACCTAATCTGATCATTTAAATAAGATGGTAAAAATCGCATAAAACAGACGATCGTCCGAGTGGGAATCGTCCAAGTGGAATGACACCAATAGAAACAGTCTACAGCAGTGTTATGATGACCTCAGACTCAAAGAACTTCATTTTATAGCCAGACAGACTGGTGAGGGTTACAACCACCTCAAAACACCTCAAATGCTCAAACTGTTTCAAGCTTCCCTCGCTGTTGTCCGGGAGCTTGTGAAAGAACTTAGACAAATGCATGGGAAAATAAGTTCAACATCCTAAACCAACACACTCTCCTAAGCAAAGCCTAGACAGATATAAACACAATCAGAGGTAAAAATAGTTGACACGTCTCCCATCCAAACCCTCTGCAGAAATCGAATGAGCTAATAACAACATTGGCTCATGTATCTAGCTGTGACATGTTACCAGCTAGGACTCGAGAACTCCTTGATGCGAAGTCTGTAGAGAAAAGTGATCTTATTAACTTTATGTTGGGCAAACAGCACGATGAGTGTGATGTTCCAACTGCCATGCACAGGTTAACCAGCCTATTGCCGACTATTTATTTTCTTATGTTCTTATGTTCTTAAATAGACACACTAAAGCCTAGTAAGTCACCAGGTACCGATGAGATATTTGCCAGAGTAATTAAGGCATGTAAGGAAGAGCATAGTATGCCCTTAGCAAAGTTGTTTAACATGTCTTTAAATACAGATGTAGTACCAGAATCCTGGAGGATAGCGAATGTTGTACCGATTTTCATGAAGGGAGATAGATCACTATCCTCTAACTACCGTCCAATCAGTCTAACATCAATTGTAGGCAAATTACTGGAAGCAATCATTTCAAACTCTATTCGAAATCACCTGGAGAAGCACAAGTTGATCAATGATTCCCAACATGGCTTCACAAGCGGGCGATCATGTCTATCTAATCTATTAACATTCTTTTCATCAGTTTTCGAATCAGTGGACGAGGGGCACTTTAGCAAAGCCTTCGACAGAGTCCCCCACGACAGACTGATAAGAAAAGTGGAGGCTCATGGCATTAAAGGAGATATTCTAAAATGGATTATGGCGTAGTTACAGGACAGGAAACAGCGTATGAGCATTAACGGCACTAAATCCCATTGGAGCAACGTCACTAGTGGAGTTCCCGAAGGCTCAGTACTCGGACCATAGATATAGGCGTAGACAGCAACATTAGTAAATTTGCTGATGAGACTAAAATAGGGCGTGTATTTAAATCTGACGAGGACTCCACAAAAATTACAGGAAGATCTAAAAAAAAAAATTCGAATGATGAAAAATGGTAGATGAAATTCATTGTGGACAAATTAAAAGTACTTAGTATAGGAGATGTAAACAAGGAAACCAGATACCAGATGAACAACGATGTTTTTGAGAAATCCAAGTGCGAGAAAGATTTAGGAGTACAGTAATGATAAATGGGAATCTTAGGCCAAGTAAACAATGTGTATTTGCTCGAAACAAGGCTAATAAAGTACTTGAATTCATACAAAGGAGTATTAGTTACAAGACTAGCGAGGTCATCCTAAAACTTGGATTACGCAGTTCAATTCTGGTCACCGTATTACAGAATGGATATAGAATCCTTAGAAAGATATCAGAGGGGAATGACAAGACTAATCCCGGGCATTAGGAACCTTGAGTACAGATACAGGTTAAAGCATCTTAATTTGCACCCCCTCGAGAGACGTAGAGTGAGGGGCGATATGATGGAGGTGTATAAATGGAAGTCAGGGCTAAACAAAGGGGACATTACATATGTACTCAAACTACCCAACCAGGAGCGAACTCGTAACAATGGTTTTAAATTAGACAAATTTAGATTTAGGCGAGAAATGGGTAAGCATTGCTTCAAACATAGGTTGGATGGATATATGAGTGACAGGGGTTGGGTGTAAATGGGACTGCCCAGTATGGGCCAAGAGGGCATTTCCTCCATTCTTATGTGTTTATGTTCTAATAATATCCTGACCACGGGGGTTAGTTGTTATCTCTGCTCTGTAATCCTTTTGTGGTACCACTCACAAAATGAGTATGGGGTGCACAATAAACTAACCGCTGTAAGTGGCAAAACTGAAAATTAAATTAATTGCATACACACACACACACACACACACACACCAGCGACATACAAATGTACACACAGTTCACATACCTACACGTGCAGGTAAACAGACCAGTTCATTAAGAATGCTATATTGCTATAAGTTCCTTGACTTGATATAGGTATAATTAAACGCCTACTCCTGCACACCTGTTGTCCCTTCCACACACCTGACGTTACTCCTGCACACCTGTTGTCCCTCCCACACACCTCCCGTTACTCCTGCACACCTGTTGTCCCTTTCACACACTTGACGTTACTTCTGCACACCTGTTGTCCCTCCCACACACCTGCCGTTACTCCTGCACACCTGTTGTCCCTCCCACACACCTGCCGTTACTCCTGCACACCTGTTGTCCCTTCCACACACGTTACTGCACACCTGTTGTCCCTTCCACTGCCTGCACACCTGTTGTCCCTTCCACACACCTGCAGTTACTCCTGCACACCTGTTGTCCCTTCCACACACCTGCCGTTACTTCGCACACCTGTTGTCCCTTCCACACACCTGACGTTACTCCTTCAAACCTGTTGTCACTTCCACACACCTGACGTTACTCCTGCAC
Organism: Homarus americanus; assembly: GCF_018991925.1. NCBI lineage: Eukaryota > Metazoa > Arthropoda > Malacostraca > Decapoda > Nephropidae > Homarus > Homarus americanus. The sequence goes on from NW_024755318.1 coordinate 78,675, forward strand.
ACCTGTTGTCCCTTTCACACACTTGACGTTACTTCTGCACACCTGTTGTCCCTCCCACACACCTGCCGTTACTCCTGCACACCTGTTGTACCTCCCACACACCTGCCGTTACTCCTGTATATCTGTTGTCCCCCTACACACCTGCCATAACCCCTACACACTTGCCATCACCCCTACATACCTACCATCACCCCTACACACCTGCTATCCCCTGTACACATCTGCCGTTACTTATGCACACCTGTTTTCACCCCTACAGCTGCCATCACCCTTGCGCACTTGCCATCACCCCTACACACCTGCCATTCCCTCTACACTTCTGTCGTTACTTCTGCACACCTGTTGTTACCCCTACACACATGCCATCACCCCTTCACACCTATCGTTATTCCTGCACCTCCGCTGCCCCCTACACACTTGCCATCACCCCTACACACCTGCCATCACCCCACACCTGCCATCGCTCCAACACAAGCCTGTTTTCCCCTACACACCTACCATCACCTATATACACCTGCTGTCACTCCTACACTCCTGCCATCACCCCTACACATCTGCCATCACCCTTATACACCTGCTGTCACCCCTACACACTTGCCATCACCCCTACACACCTGCCATCACCCCAATACACCTGCTGTTGCTCCCTGCACAAGCCTGTTTTCCCCACACACCTACCATCACCCATATACACCTGCTGTCACTCCTACACACCTGCCATCACCCCTACACACCTGCCATCACCCTTATACGCCTTCCATCACCCCTACACACCTGCCATCACCCCTATATACCTGCTGTCACCCCTACACACTTGCCATCACCCCTACACACCTGCCATCACCCCAATACACCTGCCGTTGCTCCCGCACAAGCCTGTTTTCCCCTACACACCTACCATCGCCCCTATACACCTGCTGTCACCCCTACTCAATTGCCATCACCCCTACACACCTGCCATCACCCCTATACACCTGCTGTCAACCCTACACACTTGCCATGACCCCTACATACTTGCCATCACCACTACACGCCTGCCATCACCCCTACTTTCCTGCCATCACCCCTACACACCTGCCATCACCCCAACATTCCTGGCATCATCCCTATACACCTGCCGTCACCCCTACACACCTGCTGTCACCCCTATACACCTCTCATCATTCCTACATTCCTACCATCGCCCCTACACACCTGTCATCACCATGTATTAGCTTCTGTCTATCAGACAGTAATAAATGTGGGTTATATACATTAGGCTTATATAATTACATCACCCACGGTAACTTTCCTGTGAGCCGTGAGTAGTCATCAACTGAACGTGTGACAGTGTATTCCCACTGTGCCCTCACACCTTGACCACAGAGTCATCAATTAAGTAGCCAGCTATCGCCAGTTCTACTCCCGTCTCTGAGCCACTGAGACGTGTGCTCTAAGAAGCTAGATATACACAAAGCTTCGTCCATTATTAACGCTCACAGCTTAAAGCGTTATTTACGGTGATATCCCAGTTATTGTGCAATAGTTTATATTCTTAATAAATGGAGAAAAGACCATTTGGGTTTGATAACTTAACCCATAAACTTTTATGAATGTTGCTTCCAGTTCACCTCTAATTAGTGATTCCACAGGTAACCGGAAACCGCTACAACCCTACACACCTGCTGTCACCCCTACATTCCTGCTATCACTCCTACATACCTGCCATCACCCCTACATACCTGCCATCACCCCTACACACCTGCCATCACCCCTACATAACTGCCTTTACCCCTACACACCTGCCAACACCGCTACATACGTTACCGTTGTTGAATATGGTCAGGTGTTAGACTAGGGGAGAGGTTAGGTGTTAGGCCAGGAGGGAGGAGGGAATTTCTTTTAATTTTGCCGCTTACCGCAGCTAGTTTATTGTGCACCCCATACTCATCCTGCGAGCGGTAACAAAAAAGGATTACAGAGTATGGTTTACAAAGGGCCAGAATAATTATCCTCCGTGGTCAGGATATTATGGCACTGAATGTGACACAGGATTTCAAATACATTATTTGTTTAGTTCTATACATAAAGGGTAGCTTATTCACAACTAAGTGAGTACAGGAGTGTGAGGCAATATGTCTGGCCTCACACTTTGTTATTCACATTTGCATGAGAAGTATTCAAGCACATTGTGTGTTTGGTTCTATACATGGGAACTCATATAACTGCTTAGTGCAAAAAAGTGGATACAATCTTAATATGTCGGCTATCTTGCCATTAGAGATGAAGTGTTGTGCCATTTCACACACAGTGTGCTTGGACCTGTCCCTAAAAGGTTCTATCTTCACACAGTCGAGGACGTAGTGTTCAAGTGTGTGGCCATATGTCTGGCCACACACTTTACATTTAGTTTTGTTTACATCTGCTTGAGGAACATACTGCCAAAGGTACTTATATCCTAACCTTAATCTAGCGGTTACAACATCTTGTAATCTAGTGATCTTGTTACTTGCTCCATATGCATGTTTCACGTGATACATCTCATCATGGTAAACTATGGATCGACTTGTGCCTGTTTGCACTTGTCTACTTGCGTCAAATTCATCAATTAGTTCCTCCCTAATTACAGTTTTAAGGGTTCTTTTTGGCAGACCCAAATTGTATTCAACAGTGCCTTTGTTATACGCGAGTTTGGAGACGGCATCAACTACATTGACTACATCATTTTCAGAGAAAGAGATCGCCGAGATTTCCTCATAACCCGAGCAATACGTGGCTCAGACCACTGCGACACTGATCATCGGCTCATCAGACCTAAGCTCTCATTTCACGTCGCCCCAAAACGGCGAAGGTAAGTAGCCGCCAGAAGAGGTTTTAACACTAGGCGTCTGGAGGATCCAGCAGTAGCACATGCTTTCGGAGAGCAGCTCGAACATGAGCTGATAAGCAACCCGACAACAAAAAACCCAAATTTCAGTGCCGAATGGGGTATTCTCGACACTGCCACGAGAAAAACCTGCAGAGAGACCCTCGGCCAGATCGAAAGAATACACCAGGACTGGTTTGTTGAAAAATGCCCGGAAATCAATGTACTCGTTGATGATAAACGTGCTGCTTTAACTGACTAGCAGAACAACCCTCAGTCTCAGATCAAAGCTGATACATTCCGCAAGAAGAAAGTGTCGGCCTAGCGCGAACTTCGCAATTTAAAGAAAAACTGGTTTATAAATAAAGCATGTGAAACGGAAAAAGTTGCAGGTCAACACAAGATGCGCTTATTTTTCAATTGCATTAAAACATTTTATGGGCCAATCACTCATGGCACAGCCCCTCTCTGCTCATCCGACGGTAACTCCTTAATTAAAGATGAGGAAGGTTTCCGTCAGCGCTGGAAAGAGAACTACTATTCGCTGCTCAACCGAAGCACCGATGTGGATGTCCTGACTACCCAGCAGGTCTCCCAGTATTCACAGCTGACCCATCTCAGCTACCCTCCATCCCTGGATGATGTAGCTATTGCCATGAAACAGATGTAAAATAACAAATCCTTAGGGTCTGATGGAATCTCAGCCGAGGTGTATAAAGCAGGAGGACCTCTGCTTACTCGTCGTCTCCACTCTCTCCTGGAGAATAATACTGTATGGGAAAAGGAGGAAATCCCACAACCTCTTAAAGACGCGCCCATCGTCAATATTTTTAAGAACAAGGAAGACAAGTCGACTGTGGCAACTACAGCGGGATCTCGCTGTTGTCCGTAGCTGGCAAGATTATCTCCCAAGTCCTCCTAAACAGCATCGCTACCTGTACATGGGCTTCATTGACCTAATCAAGGCCTTTTACTAGGTCAACAAGGAAGCCCCTGGCCCTCGTTTTGGCTGTCCACCAAAATTCATTGCCATCGTAAGGCAAATCGACGATGGCATAAACGGCAGTGTCCTGCACATTAGGATCCAGTCTGAGTTCATCCCCATCCAAATGGGGTTAAAGCAAGGATGTGTACTGGCACCAACTCTCTTTTCCGCTTTCTTGGCTGCCTTCCTTACTCGTGTCAGTGCCAATTTAGCCGGCAGGGTGGACATCGAGTACTTCAAGCTGGAACAATGGTGTCGACAGCTGACATTACTGAACACCTATGCAGATGAGTATGCACACTTCGGCCTTGAGGTAAATGTACGTAAGACTCACATTCTCTTTCAGCCTGCCCCTGGTTCAGCAGCATCTCCACCATCCATCCAGCTCAGTGGTACTGCCCTCTCTAATGTTACCCACTTTCGGTACCTCGGCTCCCACCTGTCCACCACCGAGGACATCAATGAAGAGATTCAACATCAGATTAGATGTGCATCTCAAGCCTTTGAGAGACTCCGTACCCGTGTCTTCAGCTATAGGGACCTGAAATTATCTACAAAGTTACACGTATATCGAGCAGTGGTCCTCCCCACCCTGCTATATGGCAGTGAGACATGGGTCACATACAGGAGGCACCTCAAGGCACTTGAAAACTTTCACCAACGTAGTCTACGTTCCATCCTCCGAGTTCGCTGGGAAGATAAGAGAACAAATGCCAGTATTCTCGCTAACACCAACTGTAGGAGCATCGAGGCTACCATTATCCATGAACAACTACGTTGGACTCGCCATGTTACCCGCATGGACGACAGTAGACTGCCAAAGCAGCTACTTTACAGTCACCTAACGAATAGTAAACGTAACGCTTGAGGGCAACTGAAAAGATATAAGGCTAGTCTTAAGACAAACCTGAAAAAATGCCAAATCCACCCCCTCACTTGGGAGACGATTACTCCACACCATAACGCTTGGAAGAGCACCACACAAGAAGGTGTCAATGCTTTCGAATTAGCCCGACTGCAAACCGAGGCAGACAAGTGCCAACGCCGGAAAGGCGCTCCCACACAAGATGCAGCCATCCACATGGTGCAACATCAATGAACAACTCTGCCGGTCCCGTATTGGCCTCTTTAGTCACCTCAGAGCTCACCAACGAAGGTGACATCCTTAATAACTCATATCATTGTCTCAGCTGGATGATCATCGTACTTAGTTCCTAATGCAGGCAAAGTAGTAGTAGTTACCTGTTGTATATCAGGTGAAGTACAGGGGATAGTTAACTATTATATGGCAGGTGAGGTACTGTGGATAGTTAGCTGTTGTATGACTGTGGAGGTCCAAGGGATAGGTAGCTGTTGTATGGCAGGTGAGGTTCAGGGATAGTTAGCTGTTGTATGGGAGGTGAGGTACAGGAGATAGTTAGCTGTTGTATGGCAGGTGAGGTACAGGGGATAGTTAGCTGTTGTATGGCAGGTGAGGTACAGGGGATAGTTAGCTGTTGTATGGCAGGTGAGGTACAGCGATAGTTAGCTGTTGCATGGCAGGTGAGCTACAGGGGATATTTAGCTGTTGTATGGCAGTTATGGTTTTCTCAGGCTGTGCATACATTGTTCAGGGACCTTGCGTGTGTGTGTGTGTGTGTGTACTTGTGTGTATGTATATGTGTGCTCTTATATGTGTGATGGGTGTGTGGGGGAAGGTACACAGCGGGTGGGGGTGTTAGATGACGGGCTGGGGGTGAGGGGCGGATGCACAGTAGGTGGGGAGGGAGGAGGGGTGAGGGTAGTGTGTGTGTGTGTAATAATAATAATAATAATAATAATAATAATAATAATAATAATAATAATAATAATAACAACACTTAATGACAGCAGGAAGGCTGAAAATACATAGTTACATAATTTGGGAATGGGTCTCTTGATTTATAAATAATATGCAAGTAATATAAGTGATACAAATATGGTACATAAAAACCAGGTGGGGAGAAGCTCAAACTACAGGGCATTTCAACATAGTGACAGTGCAAAGAGTAAGATTGACTGGGATTAAATACACTGGTTGATTACAAGTTATTTTTAATTTTTACAATGGTTGGGACTGGGCTGTTCTTATAGCGATCAGTATGATCAGTTCGTGCACGTATGGCTGGATGCGGTTGTGGTGTCGAACAGCAATTCTCGGACGAGGGATCTCAGGTGGTAGTAGGAGCCGGTGTCAAGGATGTCAAGGATGGTGCAGAAGCTTCTCACCAAATTTGCAGATGAGGTCGTAGTGGAGGTCAGAGAGAGCCGAGAGGGTCAGTGAATTGGGCACTTCTTGATATGTGGAGTAGGAAGGGGAGAGAATAATCTTGCATGCCCTCTTTTGCACTTTTTCTAGGTGTTTACGTTGCGTGGCATTTAGGGAGGAAGACCAGGTGGGGGAGGCATAGGTGAGCTTGGGAAGTATGAATGTTGAGTAAACACTGAGGAGCTCGGGTGCAGGAACTCCGAGGGACTTGAGTCGGCGGAGGAGGTGGAGACGGAAACTGGAGGATTTGACAACTTCAATGACGTGTGGTTTCCAATTTAGTTTGTTGTCTATGGTGACGCCGATGAGCTTAGTGGAATCTACAACCTGGAGTGTGTTCGGACCTAGAGTAATGGAAGGAGGTGGGACAACGTCGGAGGAGAGGTTGATGTGCATAACCATGGTCTTGGTATGGTTGATGGTGACATGGTTGTTGGTGGCCCAATTTTGGAGACTGTTCAATAAATCCTGAAGGGCGGTATAGTCGGGAGCAGAATTGTTGACACTGATCCCAATGGTGGAGTGTGTGTGTGTGAATCCATGTACACTTCTTTTAACAAACATCTCACTCCGTCACTACTCCCTCCCTCCTTCCACCTATCCTTTTTTTGTGTGTGTAGAGAAAGGATGGGTGAATGAAGATTAGAGGTGGAGGAAGGAAGTCCACTCTCAGATCCTCCCATATGATTTTAGGCGAAGGCTGAGTACGGTGTTCATCAAGGAGGAGCACCTCGTGGGTACTATCAAATCCCCTGTTCTCTTCATTTGTGATTCGGAAGATGTTCCTCCATATGTCCCTGAATATGGGTTCTTTGTCTTGGTCGTCATATATTTTACTTCCTGCGTGGTCAGTTATATATGATGACTCGTTACGGCTGCAACCTTTCAGTCTCTTAACTCGACGCCAGAACTCTCCTGGATCGTTGTATGTATGTGAGAGTTGTTCAACTATTTCGGCCCATTTAAGGTTGCTTTGTTCCAGAGATCTTGTTTTTATTTCCTCCCGAATTCTTCTGTATGTATTGTAGCTTACGATGCCCCAACCATGGGTCTCGGCTCTCTGTTGTAGCAGTTGGAACTGGTTTGTGAGGGCTATGAGTTCTGGAGTCTGTTGTGGGTGTGGGAGAGTTCTGTTGTGTTTGAGAGGCGTGGCCTCCTGGTAGGCTGTTCCTATGGCTTCACACCATGTGTTGATTTCTTCGTCTATTATGTTCATCGGCTGGTTGTCTATGGTCTGCAGGATTGTCATGCCCTTGGCCACATGTTCGGCTGTAGCTTTTCCGTTGAATAGTTCCCAGTCGGTCTGCTTGGCGATCCTCCGTGGTGGAGCTGGTATAGATATTGGTGTTTCCGAGGTGGTCATGATTATAGGTAGGTGGTCGCTGGAGGTTACAGGGCCTTGTTCAAAGAGATAGTTGTGGAAGCATCTGCCGTTTGTTATTGCAATATCTGGAGTAGTGGCTGAGTTCCTACTGTAGAACGTGGGGAAGTCTGGGTCTATTAGTTGGGCTTTTTTGTTTGTTATGAAGCCAGCGAGGCCTCTTCCAACATTGTTAGTTGTCCTCTTACCATCTAGTAGAGGATGTCTGGCGTTCATGTCTCCAATGATGTAGGTTGGGTGGTGGTGTGATAGGAGTCTGTGGAAGTCTCCGTAAGGCAGGTAGTCCCTGTGTGGTGGGAGGTAGGTTGTGGCTATTATGATTGGTCCTGTGGTCAAGTTGATTTGAACAGCGAGAGTTTCAGAGGTGAAGTCGTCTATGATTCTGTGGTGGACATCTCTTTTTGTGGCGATGGCCACCCCGTCATTTGGCTCCTCTGGTAAATTGGATTTATGGATCCTGTAACCAAATATTTTCAGTTCCTCAGCCGCCTTTTGGCCGTGTGAGTTTATGAGTATAATATCTGCGTCAACTTGGTTGTAGTGGCTGGACAAACTGAATTTATTAGTTCTCCAGTGGAGGCCGTTATGTTGCATTATTTTCCTCCCTTTCCACCCTCCTTTCGCCCCTCCCGTACCTCTCCGCCCCTCCCGTACCTCTCCGCCCCTCCCGTACCTCTCCGCCCCTCCCACCTCCCGTGCCCCTCCTTACCTCCGCCCCTCCTGCCTCTCCACCCCTCCCGTACCTCTCCGCCCTCCCCCACCACAAACACCGCTGGTCGTCCTCTGACTCGTACGTCGCGATAAATTGATTTCGTGGGGTGTGGCCCGTCATCTGCCTTGAGGGAGGGGGTGGAGACACCAGGAGGGAGGGTAGGAGATGTGGTAGGAGGGAAAGAAGGTTAATAACTTCCCTCTATTCTTCCTTCCTTCCTTCCTTCCTTCCTTCCTCACCTATCTTCCTTCTTCCACTTCGTTTATTCCTCCTACCCTCCTTCCTCCCCCCCATTTCCTCCTCTACCCTTCCCCTCTTCTCTCTTCCCGTCTTCCCCTTCCCTAGCCCTTAAGGGAGATGGGTGATCTTCCTCCCTCCCATGACCCCCTTTCCTGACGGTCGCGAGAGAGAGAGAGAGAGAGAGAGAGAGAACACAACATGAAGAGTAAAACACTAACGATAACACACACTGTTCCTCCACACCGTCTCACCACACACACACTGTTCCTGTCTCTCACCGTCTCTCACCCACACTGCCTCCACACTGTCTCTCACCACACACTGTTCCTCCACACCGTCTCTCACCACACACTGTTCCTCCACACTGTCTCCTCACCCACACTGTTCCTCCACACCGTCTCTCACCACACACTGTTCCCTCACCACACACTGTTCCTCCACACCGTTCTCACCACCTGTCTCTCACCACACACTGTTCCTCCCACCGTCTCTCACCACACACTGTTCCTCCACACCGTCTCTCACCACACACTGTCCTCCACACCGTCTCTCACACACTCCTGTGTTCCTCCACACCGTCTCTCACCACACACACTGTTCCTCCCCACCGTCTCTCACCACACACTGTTCCTCCACACTGTCTCTCACCACACACTGTTCTCTCACGTCTCTCACACACTGTTCCTCCACACCGTCTCTCACCACACACTGTTCTCACACCGTCTCTCACCACACACCTGTTCCTCCACCTCTCACCACACACTGTTCCTCCACACTGTCTCCACCACTCACACACTGTTCCTCCACACCGTCTCACCACACACTGTTCCTCCACACCGTCTCTCACCACACACTGTTCCTCCACACTGTCTCTCACCACACACTGTTCCTCACACACCGTCTCTCACCACACACTGTTCCTCCACACACTGTCCCTCACCACACACTGTTCCTCCCACACACTCTCACCACACACTGTTCCTCCACACCGTCACACACTGTTCTCCACACTGTCTCACACACACTGTTCCTCCACACCGTCTCACCACACACTGTTCTCTCACACACTGTCTCTCACCACACACTGCTCCACACCGTCTCTCACCACACACTGTTCCTCCACACCGTCTCTCACCACACACTGTTCCTCACACCTCTCACCACACACTGTTCCTCCACACCGTCTCTCACCACACACTGCCTCTCACACACGTCTCACCACACACTGTTCACCACACACTGTCTCTCACCACACACTGTTCCTCCACACCGTCTCACCACACACTGTTCCTCACCGTCTCTCACCACACACTGTTCCTCCACACCGTCTCTCACCACACACTGTTCCTCCACACCGTCTCTCACCACACACTGTTCCTCCACACCGTCTCTCACCACACACTGTTTCTCCACACCGTCTCTCACCACACACTCACTTGCATCAACATTTGTTATATTGGCCAAAAACATTATTTGAAGTAAGTCAGTGTTTCTTTAATTTTCTGAACGTGTGTGAGTGTGTGTGTTTGTGTGCGTGCGTCTGTATGTCTGTGTCGGGCACCGACACAGTGGGCGGAGTTTAGCAAGACCACGCCCCCCCCCCCCCACACACTCATTGCAGTACGATCAATTACTCTTTACATTAATTACTCCTCTTAATGGTGTTATTAACTCCAAAGTTATGTGTCTCTTTACATAAAATATCACGTATGTTTATGTTTTGTAGACGGAGTTGTGTTGGGAGCAATAGCAATTTAATTAGTAGCTACGTGTATAATTTACCTGGTAATTAAGGTACTGACTACCTATGCACCTGTGTAATAGGTTTTTCTCATACTTTCGTTGGATTTTAGACAGTAAGAGCTGTGTATGTAATACAGGAATAATGTTTATGTTAGGATAAGACATATAAACACTGTGTACGGCTCAAGTAGTTCATGATAGCTTCGCCCGTACGACATGTTTTCCCGCGAGATGTAACTCCGCTGCCGGCAGCATGTGCACGAGTCAGTGGGGAACCTCAAGCCTGGAGGTGGGGTGGTCGTGGCGGCCATGTGCACCAGTGTTGTGAACGCCTAGGACATGTGCACACACCAGGATTAGCCGAGCAAACACCTTCCTCGCCGTGCCGCTCATACAGATATAAACGCTGTGACACCTGCACGGGAGATAGTGCTGCCGTTGTAGTAATTGTTGTTGTGTTTTGCAACAGTTGAAGTTTGCAACATAAGGATGATCGACTTAGCGTAGATATCAATTGCAAAGTTGTGTAGTGAATCGACGAGGTTATAAGATAATGACCAATAATAGTACGATAATTGTGATATAATTAAATGTATTAAAACATCTCGGTGACCACACGCGCACCTTAACGAGTGTTGACAGAGATATTTACACACACGCACACGCTCGTGCAACAAGCAGTGCAATGTGGTCCTGGATGCCCCAACGGGTGTCACGGGTACTGATGCCCTCCCTGGTGTCCCTGTTGGTGGTTCTGTTAACGGGAGGACGGCGAACGGAGGGATCATCGAGTTTCAGCAACAGTATCAGCGTAGCGTCATGCAGGGCGTCGTGTTTACATGTGGTGAGTAGCTGCTGCCTCCTCTCTTTGTATTATCATCTTAACAGTTAGTAGTAAGAACGATATTTTATAATCAGTATTTTCTGTTTTCTGTTTTCATGAATGTTTTAGACATTGTCAATGTAAATAATAATAATAATGATAAGAGTCAGTGAACTTTTTGGAATACCTGCTGATTTTAGTACCAAGTAGTAGTACCAATAATCCCAGATTGTCACACTACTGAATACTATAGTGGTACCAAATGCTTTGTATTGGTACCCCATCATGCTGTAACTGCATCTTAAAAGAGATAAATAGATAGACAGACAGACAGACAGGTACTGTTATGCATTATAATCTGGACCCCAATGATATTATTATTATTATTAATATTATTATTATTATTATTATTATTATTATTATTATTATTATTATTTCTATTATTATTATTATTATTATTACTTTCATTATTATTATTATTATTATTATTATTATTATTATTATTATTATTATTATTACTTTTATTATTATTATTATTATCACATTTTTATTATTATTATTATTATTATTATTATTATTATTATTATTATTATTATTATTAAAGTCACTTGGCCAAATATCCTTAAGCGGTGATCAGTGTTCTCTCACCCTGCCCTGCCCTACCCTACCCTTCCCCACCCTTCCCTACCCTACCCTTCCCTACCCTTCCCTACCCTACCCTACCCTACCCTACCCTACCCTACCCTAACCTAACCTGCCGTGGTCATCATAAACTCAGTCACCAGGAAACATGTTGAGTGACTCCCGGCAACATTACAGGGGGCGGGACTGTATCTATTGGTCATATAATCGGGACAAATCAAAAGTTTATTGAAAATTAGTAGACTTCTTCTGTGGCCATCACAAAATCAAAATATTTTAAATGGTTATTGCAATCTCAGGCAAATCATCTTCGTTGGTGATTGCAAAGAAACTTAAAACATCTTCTCGGGGTATTGCAAGTTCTCTACATATTTCAGTTTTAATGTTATTGCGAATTAAATTAAGACATTGCAGTGATATTGCATAATCAGTTATTGCAAACTGTGTGACGTGCTGCAGACCTGTACAGGAGACAAATTTGTTCTACTTTTACACCTGGGTGAAGTTAGTCCCGCTGTGTGGTAATTAATGAGTGGCCAGGTACACACACACACACACACACACACACACACACACACACACACACACACACACTCAAAACGATTAATCTTTTATTTAATGCTAAAGGCGCCTTGATATTTATTTCACGTTCACTAATGGTTATTGTGTATTGCGTGCGTTTAATTGCGTTCAATGATGAATATTGTGTATTGCGTGTTTATTTGCGTCCACTAATGGTTATTGTGTGTTGCGTGCGTTTAATTGCGTTCAATGGTGGTTATCGTGTAATGTGTGCGTTTAAATGCGTTCAATGGTGCTTATTGTGTATTGCGTGCGTTTAATTGCGTTCGGTGGCGGTTATCGTGTAATGTGTGCGTTTAAATGCGTTCAATGGTGCTTATTGTGTATTGCGTGCGTTTAATTGCGTTCAATGGTGGTTATCGTGTAATGTGTGCGTTTAATTGTGTTCAATGGTGGTCATTGTGTATTGCGTGTGTTTAATTACGTTCACTGATGGCTATTGTGTATTGCGTGTGCTTAATTGCGTTCACTGTTGTATGTGTTTATTCATGTGCGTTCATGTCGGCGTTTGCTTAGTTTGCGTATATTGCGTTTCGCATTTTGTGTTCTTAGTTGCCTAAATTATTAAAAAAAAATTCCATTTCGGTTTTTCATCATTAATTTCGCTTAAGTTTTTTTTTTTTATCAGTTCAGCATTTTTGAGGTCTTCATTTGCATAATTAATATGAGCTTCGTAAGAGTCGCGTTTATTTGCTATTACTATTCTCTGTGGTCATTGATTTGGCTGAAATTCCCGCGATTTTTTTTTTCTGTGTTCACTTTTGCACGATTTGATGTTTAGAGTTTTAATGACCGCGTTCACTACTGGTCATCTTTAATTTTTTGTTTTTTCGGTCGTTTTTCGTGAACGTGTGTTGATTTCCGCGCTTTCATGTACACGTTTAAAAATCACGTTCATTATTTATTCTGGTAATGTTCGTAATTTTAGAAAGAACCTGTATGCCTTTTGCGTTATCTCTTGCAGTTTTTCATCATAATTAATATTTGTATCGTGGACTAATGTTGCTTTTATGTTCATTGTGTAAATATTGTGTTGTTTAGTACACAGTTAATTGTCTAAGAGTTCGATTCTGTATTTTTTTGTGGCGGCAGAGGACGACGAGGAGGAGGAGGAGGGGAGGGAGGGAGGGAGGGAGGGAGGGGTTCCTTTTAAATAATTGGTCAATTGTGTCAACAGCTCAAAGTAAACTTCACCTCACCTCAAGTTGAAATGGAAATTATATATCACATGTTATTATTATTATTATTATTATTATTATTATTATTATTATTATTATTATTATTATTATTATTATTATTGTTATTATTATTATTATTATTATTATTATTATTATTATTATTATTATTAATATTATTATTATTAATATTATTATTATTATTATTATTATTATTATTATTATTATTATTATTATTATTATTATTAATATTATTATTATTATTATTATTATTATTATTATTATTATTATTATTATTATTATTATTATTATTATATTATTATTATTATTATTATTATTATTATTATTATTATTATTATTATTATATTATTATTATTATTATTATTATTATTATTATTATTATTATTATTATTATTATTATATTATTATTATTATTATTATTATTATTATTATTATTATTATTATTATTATTATTATTATTATTATTATTGTGTTTCTAGTAGCAGTAAATAATTTTTTTTGTCTTATGGAAGTTAGTTTTCTCCTAATATAAGGGAGTATAGAAGGATATTCCGTTAATCTCTCTCTCTCTCTCACACACACACACAGACACACAATAACACACACACACATACATACACACACATATACACACTGTCATCGTTCGCTTTAATTTATTTTATTTAAAATTTGGAATACAATTATTTAAGGGATACAGACACATACGCACAGATACACATTACTCCATATACACATATGCACACATACACATGCATTTATAAACACTGACACTCATACGCACATAAACATCTATACATATGCGCATACACCACATAAACTTACACACTTACACCCATACGTACATACGCCCAAACACTTACACCTGCCTTACCTGTGTGTGTGTCTGTTGAGAATACACTTTATTGTTGTGTATGTGATAAAAAAATACAACTATACAGTAACTATGAATATTATCAGAAATATACCTGTTCTGTTTATATAATCAGAAGCTGTTCTTTGTGTGAATATTCATAAAACAGACCTTTCATACTGAACAATGTAAGTGTAATGCAAGAATATAAACATACAGGTGTATGAAGACAGTGAAAATACGCTACATACATACATACATACATACATACAATACATACATACTGTGAACACTTTTACGCCCCAGATATACTCCACTAAGAGCTGTGTGCATGAAGACTGAGGTGAGTTCAGAATATCCGACATTTAAATCCGTCTAAGTATCCTATTAACGTAAAAACAGTTCACGTATGTTTCCGTCTATGAATTCGGATACATGACAAAAACAAACAACGGTCGGGCTAATACGTTTCTAGCGGCATACTTGCTCGCTAAAATCACACGGTTTCTTCCGCAATTTGAGGGCAGCGACACGGACGGATTCTCCTCGAGTGCACAACCCGGGTGTAGTGGTGTAAACAATAGCTGTACAGTTCCAGGTCACAACACGGCGGGAGAGTCACTTTTAGTGCCTCAGGGGACCACAGAAGTTACAATTTAGGTCTTTCTTGGTGTGTCTGTGGTCTAGGCCCAAGGGTGTGTGGGAGGGGGGTGATTGTTCCTGTGTTTCTCTGTACGGGATGGATGGGGTCTCTCTCTCTCTCTCTCTCTCTCTCTCTCTCTCTCTCTCTCTCTCTCATAGTACAACTTAGTGCCATGCTATTAGCCATCTACTCTGGTGGATGACTAATTAGGGTATCCGATAATTCCACAGACAGACAAACAGACAGAGATAAAGGAGACAGAAATAAAGATAAAGATAGAGACAGAGAGAGAGAGACAGAGAAAGAAAGTGATACAGAGAGAGACAGAGAGAGAGAGACAGTGGGATAGAAATATATAGACAGACATATATATATCGATAGAGGTACAGGTAATAGGAAAAATATAGAATGATAGAGACAATGAGAAACAGACAAAGAATGATGGAGACAACAAAAGATGAAAAAGAGAGATAAACAAACAGAGAGAGAGAGACGAACAGAGAGAGAGAGACGGACAGAGAGAGAGAGACTGACAGAGAGAGAGAGAGACGAACAGAAAGAGAGAGAGACGAACAGAAAGAGACGGACAGAGAAGAGAGAGAGAGAGAGAGAGAGAGAGACGAACAGAGAGAGAGAGATGAACAGAGAGAGAGAGGAACAGAGAGACAGAGAGAGAGACTGACAGAGAGAGAGAGAGATGGACAGAGAGAGAGAGAGAGATGAACAGAAAGAGACGGACAGAGAGAGAGAGACGAACAGAGAGAGAGAGATGAAACAGAGAGAGAGAGAGACGAACAGAGAGAGAGAGACGGACAGAGAGAGAGAGACAGAGAGAGAGAGATGAACAGAGAGAGAGAGAGAACAGAGAGAGAGACGGACAGAGAGAGAGAGAGAGAGAGAACAGAGAGAGAGAGATGAACAGAGAGAGAGAGAGACAGAGAGAGAGAGAGGACAGAGAGAGAGAGATTGGACAGAGAGAGAGAGAGAGAGAGAGAGAGACGAACAGAAAGAGACGGACAGAAAGAAGAGAGAGATGAACAGAGAGAGAGAGAGAGAGAGAAATAGAGAGAGAGAGATGGACAGAGAGAGAGAGATGAATAGAGAGAGAGAGAGAGAGAGAGAGAGAGAGAGAGAGAGAGAGAGACAGAGAGAGATGAATAGAGAGAGAGAGAGACGAACAGAGAGAGAGAGAGACGGAGAGAGAGAGAGAGACAGAGAGAGAGAGACGGACAGAGAGAGAGAGAGAGAAAGAGATGGACAGAGAGAGAGAGATGAACAGAGAGAGAGAGACGAACAGAGAGAGAGAGAGAGAGAGAGAGAGAATAGAGAGAGAGAGAGACAGAGAGAGACGAATAGAGAGAGAGAGATGGACAGAGAGAGAGAGACAGAGAGAGAGAGAGACAGAGAGAGAGAGAGACGAACAGAAAGAGACGGACAGAGAGAGAGAGACGAACAGAGAGAGAGAGACGAACAGAGAGAGAGAGAGAAGAGAGAGAGAGACGGACAGAGAGAGAGAGAGAATAGAGAGAGAGAGAGAGAGAGAGAGAGAGAGAACAGAGAGAGAGAGACAGAGAGAGATGAATAGAGAGAGAGAGAGATGAACAGAGAGAGAGAGATGGACAGAGAGAGACGAAGAGAGAGAGAGACGAACAGAGAGAGAGAGACGGACAGAGAGAGAATAGAGAGAGAGAGACGAAAGAGAGAGAGAGAGAGAGAGAGAGAGACGAACAGAGAGAGAGAGAGAGAACAGAGAGAGAGAGAGAGACGAACAGAGAGAGAGAGACAGAGAGAGAGAGAGAGAGAGAGAACAGAGAGAGAGAGACGGACAGAGAGAGACGAATAGAGAGAGAGACGAACAGAGAGAGAGAGACGGACAGAGAGAGACGAATAGAGAGAGAGAGACGAAGAGAGAGAGAGACGAACAGAGAGAGACGGACAGAGAGAGAGAGAGAGAGAACAGAGAGAGAGAGACGAACAGAGAGAGAGAGAGAACAGAGATAGAGAGAGAGAGAGACGGACAGAGAGAGAGAGACGAATAGAGAGAGAGAGACGAACAGAGAGAGAGAGAGACAGAGAGAGAGAGAGACGAACAGAGATAGAGAGACGGACAGAGAAAGAGACAGATAGAGATATGGAAACAGAGACAGAAAGAGAGAGACGGTGACAGATATATATAGACAGAGACACGCCACACTCATCACCTGTCATAAGTACCGTCACAAGCCGGTGATTTCCCCAGTGTTACCAGAGCGCTGATGGCCGGGGCTGGCATCTGCTGGGGGTGAGGGCGGGGGTGAGGGCGGGGTGAGAGCTGGGGTGAGAATGGGGGCTGAAGGGGGAGGAGAGGGTGAGGGCTGGGGTGAGGGCGGAGGTGAGGGCGGGGGGGTGAGGGCGGGGGTGAGGGCGGGGTGAGGGCTGGGGTGAGGGCGGGGGTGAGAATGGGGTTGAAGGCGGGGGAGGAGAGAGGGTGTTGAGGGCTGGGGTGAGGGCGGGGTGAGGGCGGGGGGTGAGGGGGGAGGTGAGGGGGGGGGGTGAGGGGGGGTGAGGGCGGGGTGAGAATGGGGGTTGAAGGCGGGGAGGAGAGAGGGTGTTGAGGGCTGGGTGAGGGCGGGGTGGGTGAGGGCGGGGTGAGAATGGGGGTTGAAGGCGGGGAGGAGAGGGTGTTGAGGGCTGGGTGAGGGCGGGGTGAGGGCGGGGTGAGGGCGGGGTGAGAGCTGGGGGTGAGGCTGGGGTGAGGGCGGTGGATAGGGGAGGAGTATAGTTCCGGCGTTTCCGGTTGACAAGTGGCGAACCGCTACCTGGTCCCTGACTGCCCTCCTCTCGTGTGAATGTCAGAATAGTAATAATAACAACAAAAACAGAATGAGAATTAGGTCTTCCTGCTTTCTCGGACCAGATTCCCCACCACCATGGAGCAGGAGAGAGAGAGAGGGGGGGGAAGGGGTGGTGTGGTCAAGGGAAGTGGGGTTTGGGGAAACGGGGGAGGAGGGGACGGACGGAGGGAGGGGAGGACGGGGGAGGGAGGGGAAGGAGGAGGGGGGGAGGGAGGGGGGGAAGGAGGAGGAGGAGGAAGAAAGTTGGGTAGACGGAGGGGGAGGGAGTTTGTGGGAAGGTGTAAGTCAAGAAAGGTGAGGGTGTGGTGGGGAGTGAGGTAAAGAGGGGGGAGGGAAGGAGGGAGGGGGGAGGAGAAGGGTAGGGGAAGAGGGGAGAGAGATTCGGGGAGAAGGAGAGTAGTGGAGGGAAAGAAGGAGGGAAGTGGTGGGAGGTTAGGTTAGGTTAGGTTAGGTGACTTAACCAGCTGTCACTGCTTACGGCACACCATGGTGGTTCACCTGGGGTCATTATCTTTATATAAAGTACAGGTGATCTGAGAGTACCTGTGTATCTCTCTTCATTAACAATATATTTCTTCCTTGTTATATACCTTCTTATACGTACAGTACATATATACCATTTAAGGCATTACATATAGTACATCAGCACCACCAGTTAACACTAGGAACTGCCAGGTACCAAAACAACACATTATTCCACCTTTGACCCTCCCGTACGTACTCCTTCACCACCTGCCCCTTCACCACCTGCCCCTTCACCACCTACCCTTTCACCACCTGCCCCTTCCTACCTGCCCCTTCCACCACCCGCCTTCACCACCTGCCCCTTCACCCCACCTACCTCTTCACCACCTACCTCTTACCACCTGCCCCTTCACCACTGCCCTTCACCCACCTGCCCTTCACCACCTGCCCCTTCACACACATACACCTGCCCTTTACACCTGCCTCCCCACCACCTGCCCTTCACCCACCTGCCCCTTCACCACCTGCCCCTTCACCACCTGCCCCTTCACCTGCCCCTTCTACCCTGCCCCTTCTACCTGCACTTCCCCTGCCCCTTCACCACCTGCCCCTTCACCACCATGACCATGAATCACCTGAAGTAAACACCCTAATGCTATCGGGGGGGGGGTTAAGTTAATATAATTTTGTGTTAGGTTAGGTTAGATTAGATTAGATTAGGTTCCGCTATATGTGTGAGGATATCCCCGCTATACGTGTGGATATATTAATCCCGCTATATGTGTGTGGATATATTAATCCCGCTATATGTGTGTGGGTATAATAGTCCCACTATATGTATGTGGATATACCCGCTATATGTGTGTGAATACATTGGTTCCGCTATATGTGTGTGGATATATTAGTCCGGCTATATATGTGGATATACCAGCTATATGTATGTGGATATATTAGTCCCGCCAAATGTGTGTGGATATATCTGCTTTATGTGTGTGTATATATTAGTCCCGCTATATGTATGTGGACACATTGGTCCCGCTATATTAGTGTGGATATACCCGCTATATGTGTCTGGATATATTAGTTCCATTAATGTGTAGATATATTAGTCCCGCGATATGTATGTGAATATACCCGCTTTGTGCGTGTGGATATATTAGTCCCGCTATATGTATGTGAATATATTGGTCCCGCTATATGTGTGGATATATATTAGTTCCACTATATGTGTGGATATATTAGTTCCCGCTATATGTGTGTGGATATATTAATCTCGCTATATGTGTCTGTGTGGATATACCCGCTGTATGTGTGTGGATATATTAGTCTCGCTATATGTGTGTGGATAAATTATTTCCGCTATGTGTGTGGATATAGTAGTCCCCCACTGTATATGTTTGTGTGTGTGTGTGTGTGTGGATATGCCCGCTATATGTGTGTGGATATTTTAGTCCTGCTATATGTGCGTGGATATATTAGTGCCGCTATATGTGTGAGGATATTCCCTCTATATGTGCGTGGATTTTCCCGTTATATGTTTGTGCATATATTATTCCCGCTATATGTATGCGGATACATTGGTCCCGCTATATTAGTGTGGATATACCCGCTATATGTGTTTGGATAAAACCCTCTATATGTGTGTGGATATAGTAGTCCCGCTGTATGTGTGTGGATACATTAGTGCCGCTATATTTGTGTGTGGATATAACCCGCTATATGTGTGTGTGGATATATAACAACATCACAAAAGTTCAATAATCAGATTACGTGAAGATTAGACACCCCAGCTTAACAGTATAGCACTATATTGGTTGCCAGTGGTGATCAACCCGCTTCCTAGGTGTAACTTGACCTCACCTGGGCCAGCTGCTACGGTCATTTGGTAAATCGCTGCTACCGGTTGGCCCAGGGTGACGGATGTGGCTGAGGAGGTGAGGATATCCGCTGGTGTGTGGGTAGTGTTGGTGGTGTATGGGTACTGCTGCTGGTGTGTGGGTAGTGTTGGCGGTGTGTGGGTAGTGTTGATGGTGTGTGGGTAGTGTTGGCGGTGTGTGGGTACTGCTGCTGGTGTGTGGGTAGTGTTGGTGGTGTATGGGTACTGCTGTTGGTGTGTGGGTAGTGTTGGTGGTGTGTGGGTACTGCTGCTGGTGTGTGGGTAGTGTTGGCGGTGTGTGGGTAGTGTTGATGGTGTGTGGGTAGTGTTGGTGGTGTGTGGATAATTTTTTTTAATGTTGCCACTTACAGCGGCTAGTTTATTGTGCATCCCCATAATCATCCTGTGGGGTTGTAGCATAAAAGGATTACAGAGTAGAGTTCACAAAGGGTCAGTATAACTAACCCCCATGGTCAGGATATTATGACATTGAATGTTACACAGTATTTAAAATAAATTCTTTGTTGAGTTCTGTACATAGAGGGTAACTTATTCACAACTGCATAAGTATAGGAGTGTGAGGAAGTATGTCTGGCCGCTCACTTTGTTATTCACATTTGCGTGAGAAGCATTGAAGCAAATTGTGTTTGGTTCTATGCATGGGAACTGATATAGCTACGAAGTGCAAAATAGTGAATACAATATTTCTTGCCATTAGAGATGAAGTGTTGTGCCATTTCACACACAGTGTGCTTGGACCTGTCCCTAAAAGGTTCTATCTTCACACAGTCGAGGACGTAGTGTTCAAGTGTGTGGCCATATGTATGGCCACACACTTTACATTTAGTTTTGTTTACATCTGCTTGAGGAACCTACTGCCAGAGGTACATATATCCTGACCTTAATCTAGCGGTTACAACATATTGTAATTTGGTGATCTTGTTACTTGCTCCATATACATGTTTTACCTGATACATCTCATCATGGTAGACAATAGATTGACTAGTGCCTGTTTGCATTTGTCTGCTTGCGTCAAATTCATCAGTAAGTTCTTTCCTGATTACAGTTTTAAGGGTTCTTTTTGACAGACCCAGATTGTATTCAACAATGCCTTTGTTAGACGCGAGTTTAGCGAGGGCATCAAATCTGTCATGTTTTATGAGGCCTATGTGAGAGGGGATCCACAACAGTTTGATCTTGACACCCCGGTCAACAAGGCACGCATATTTGTGTCTGGCTTCAGAGACAAGAGCGTGACAACCTGAGTTGAGGGTGCCAAGGGCAAGTAGTGAGGATAGAGAATCAGTGATGATAAGATTGTCAGTGACGGTGGTTTCAATAAATCTAATGGCTGTGAGTATGGCAATTAATTCAGTTTGTTTAGTTAATGCCCGGTTGTTAAAATGAAATCATTCTTCAATTTTATTACCAATAGGTTTAGTCACAACGATTGCACTTCCAGCCCTCCCACAGGCAGTGTTAAGAGATCCATCAGTGTAGATGGTCTGTGTGATATTATCATCAGTCTGTAGAGTGTGTATGTGTTCAAGGGCTCTCAATTTGGCAGTGTGTTGGAGATAAATGCTTTGTATAATTAATTTTTTAGGCGGATACGTCGGTATTGTGATATCGAAGGGAACTGTCCGCCAGGGTGGCAGGAAGTGCTGTTGTGTCACAACTTTGTACAGATGGTCTAGTCCAAACATCTTCATATGTGTAGCTGTAGTTTGGATCCATTTAGACTCACCAGTCCCATGGTTCATATATTCTAGCATTTTTAAGGAAACAATGTTATCAGGATCACCACGCAGAAGCCTCAGGGCTATCATGAGGTTGACTTCAATTATTCGATCTTTGACACTGGTGTTGGTGGTGTGTGGGGAGTGTTGGTGGTGTGTGGGTAGTGTTGGTGGTGTGTGGGTAGTGTTGGTGGTGTGTGGGTAGTGTTGGGAGTGTGTGGGGAGTGTTGGTGGTGTGTGGGTAGTGTTGGTGGTGTGTGGGTAGTGTTGGTGGTGTGTGGGTAGTGTTGGTGGTGTGTGGGTAGTGTTGGTGGTGTGTGGGTGGTGTTGGTGGTGTGGTGGTGTTGGTGGTTATTATTGGGTAGTGTTGGTGGCTTGTGAATTGTGTGGAGTGGGGTTGGTGGTGTGTGGAGTGGGGTTGGTGGTGTGTGGGTAGTGTTGGTGGTGTGTGGAGTAGGGTTGGTGGTGTGTGGGTAGTGTTGGTGGTGTGTGGGTAGTGTTGGTGGTGTGTGGGTAGTGTTGGTGGTGTGTGGGTAGTGTTGGTGGTGTGTGGGTAGTGTTGGTGGTGTGTGGGTAGGGTTGCTAGTGTGTGCTTATTGATATTAATATATTGATATTGAAACAGTTTATTTAACCAGAAAAATACAGATACAGAGTGGATGATATTAACAATATTTACATGGCTGCGCCAAGTGAGAGCCTGATCTCTATTGAAGGCACCTGATATATACTATACATTTATCTCAAGGAAGTATTATGTATCATTTAGTATCACCTGGAATAGTACAATAGCATGGTGGTAATAAGAACATCTCATAATGTTACCACGGTTATCACTTCTTTATTTATTTGTTTTATTTATTTTATATATTTTTTAAATTTATATTATAAGTATATACATATTTTACAGAGGAGTTAATATACAGTAATATGATAAGGGAGGGAAGCTACATAACATGGGTTGTATTAAGGTGAAACAAAGGGACAGGCACAGGATCAGGTCTTGACGGCAAATACATAATTATTACAATAGCAATTTTTATCTACGTGACAATATATGATGTAATGGTTATGGTGACACAATATAAGTAAGAGTATAAAATAAGTGTTACAAAAATATTAACACTTAGACAATAGACACCATGATATTTTATGGAGGTCTGGGAGTGAGAGGAGCGCAAGGGGGTGGCCTTAGTAACTCTGGGTGTCTTAAGTTGTATCTCTGATTATTACGGAACTGGAAATAATTATTTTCAATGAAGTGATTGACAGATTTATAATAAATAGGGCACAGCAGTAAGTGTTAATATCCTCGAATTTTAACATCTTCAATTCAGCAAATTTTTCGTTAGTGTGATCAGTTTTTTCAAGTAGGTCATTGTCCGCACTACTATCTTCTGTGCAGTGATCAAGTGTTGTGTTTTAGTGGAGCCAGAGGCCCCCCATAGAGTAAGACAGTGTATCAAGTGTTGATAAACAAGATCACAATAGATTTCTTCCATTGCTGTAAGAGAGTGACTGACGGGTGTGATACCTGATACCGCACTGTTTATTGACTTTACTGTGAATGGCTTGAACTAGTATGTGGTTCCTTCAGCTTACTGTAGTGTTGTTTGCATAGTGGTGGCCACGGTGTGGTAGGGGGTGGTTTCCACAGTGTGGTAGATGGGATGGTGTTGGTGGTGGCCACAGTGTGGTAGAAGGGAAGTTTTTTTGTTGTTGTTTTTTGTAGAGAAAGGAGGGGTGAAAGAAGATTAGAGGTCGGGGAAGGAAGTTATAGTTCGGAAATTGAAGAAATTTAAAAGGAGGTAAGAGAGGGCGGGCTGACCGCCTAGCTAAGCTAATAGTGTGTTAGGGTTGTGTCATGGGTTAGTTATTGTCTGCCTGTACAGGCACTAGACATCCTATCCTCTCCCATATATGGGTGTTTTAAGGGCCTTATTTCATATTTCGCCGACCCCACTGGCGGTTGCTGGTCTAGGGAGGTTGTCTATTGCCTGGCCGTGTAGATCGGGGGTGGTAATGGACCTTTTGAGATTTGGTAACTTTTTGGGAACCATGTATGGTTGTTGTCGTTATCTGGTGGGAGTCTTTGAAGGAGTTCTTGCTTTGATCGTTCTATCTTTTGCCAGACTCTGCTGGCCAGGGTGTGCAGCTGCTGGTTGTTGGGTTTTATTCTCAGGTCTCTATGTATCTCGGCTGTGGTTCTGGTGAAGGGGTATCTCTCACCTGCGACAAATCTTAGGGCTTCATTTTGGACCACCTGTAATTTTAATATTTGAGTGGTGCTCATAGTATGAAGAGGTACTGCTGGGTAAGTTAATATCGGTGTGATAATGATGTCACCAGGTGGAGTTTTATTTTCTCAGGAAGCGCTGGTGGTGTTGGCCTCAGTGTGGTAGGGGGGGGGGTTGGTGGTGGTGCTGTCTATAGTGTGGCAGAAGAGGTGGTGGTGGTGGCCATAGTGTGGTAGGTGGGGTGGCGGTTGTGGCCACAGTGTTGTAGAAAGGGTGGTGTGTGTGTAATAATAATAATAATAATAATTAACGGTTTATTGAAAGAGCTTGGCAGCCAGAAGGCTGAAAATATACAGTTACATATTTGGGGAATGGGTTTCGAATTACAAATAATATACAAGTAACATAAGTGACACAAATAAGACATATAATAACTAGATGGGGAAAAGCTCAAACTACAGTTCATTTCAACATAGTGACAGTGCAAGGAGTAGTGTTTACTGGGAGTGAATACACTGGTTTATTACAAGTTATTGATAATTTTACAATGGTTGGGACTGGGCTGTTCTTATAGCGATCAGTTCGTGCACGTATGGGCTGGATGCGGTTGTGGTGTCGAACAGCAATTCTCGGACTAGGGATCTCAGGTGGTAGTAGGAGCGGTGTCGAGGATGGTGTAGAAGCTTTACACCAAATTTGCAGATGATATCGTGGTGATGGTCAGTGAGAGTCGACAGGGTCAGTGTGTTAGCGCTTTGATATGTGGAGTAGGAAGGGAGAGAATAATCTTGCATGCCCTCTTTTGCACTTTCTAGGTGTTTACGTTGTGTGGCATTTAGGGAGGAAGAGGAGGAAGACCAGGTGGGGGGGAGGTATGGGTGAGCTTGAGAAGTATGAATGTTATTAGCCAAAACACTTTGAGGAGCTCGGGTGCAGGAACTCCGAGGACTTGAGTCGGCGGAGGTGAGACGACTGGAGGATTTGACAAGCTTCACTGACGTGTGACGTGTGGTTTTAATTTGGTTGTTGTCTATGGTGACGCCGAGGAGCTTCGTGGAATCTACAACCTGGGTGTGTTCGGACCTAGAAATGGAAGGAGGTGGGACAATGTCGGAGAGAGGTTGATGTGTACAACCACTTAATTGTGGTATGGTTGACGGTGACATGGTTGTTGGTGGCCCAGTTTGGGCTAATTTGGCCAAATCACGAAGGGCCGGTATAGTTGAGAACCGGTGTTGACGCTAGTCAATGGTCAAGAGTCATCGACATATTTCCAGCGAGCAGGGGTTTTCTCTTAGGGAGTATCATTGATGAGCATAAGGAAGCGAGTGGTGTTATCTTGGTGCCTTAAGGACGCCACAGGTGGAAATGAAGCTGAAGGTGGAGACAACCCCTCGGAAGCATACAGCTTGGCGTCAGTCACCTCGGGGAGTCTGTAAGCCATCAGCTAAGACTCTCCGGCCGAGGTCAATAGCTTTGTTGATGATTATATTGTGGTCGACTAGGTCGAATGCTTTAGTGAAATCAATGAAGGCGACAGCTACAGACGTTTTTCGTTTCTCGAGATGGCGGTATATGTAATCGAGAAAGCTGACAAGACAGTGAGTGGTGGAGGAAGTTTTCATGTTGCCAAATTGCTGAGGGTCTACGACTCCTGCAATATCAACATAAGCCAAGTCGAACACAAAACTTTCACATATTAGGCTGGGTATTGGGGTGATTGCAATAGGTCGTAGCTGATTTAAGGATTGTGGGCTGGTTGACTTGGGCACTGGTGATACATAAGAGGTCTTCCAGTCAGCTGGGCATCTGGCTTGACTGAGAGAAGCATTGATGATGGAGCATAGCGGTTTAGCAAGCTCCGGGGAGAACTCCTTGAAGAGTTTCATTGGTAAGTCAACAGTTTTCACACTTGCCAGATGCTTCTGGTGTCATTGTACAGGGGTACCTAGTGACAGCACTAGGATCCCGCTTCCTCTATCAAGGAATAAACAATTGAAATTGAATTGAATGGGGGTGGTAGAGCGTTTTAATTTTAGTTTGTCCAGGCGTTTTGCTACTTCAAATTCTTCTACTAAGTCAGTGGGAAGGGGGGCTGGTAGGTAAGCAGGGAGAGTGGTTGTGTCAAGCCGGGGGAGCGTCTGGCATATAATAGTGAAATGGTTATTTGTTTGCTCAGCTGCGTCAACATTAGTGAGATGGCTAAGGAATGGGAGGGGGTGTGTCTTATTGTTTAGTCCACAGAGTTCTTTAAGCTTACCATACCATTGACTGATGTTGGTCTGCTTCAGGTGTTGTAACTTGGTTGGGTAGTGGGACTTCTTTGCAGTGCGTATTTCGCGGATGACTCGGTTGCGAAGGGACCTGTAGCGGATGTGGTCATTGAGATAAAAGGCTCTGTCTCTCTGTTGCATAAGTATTTTGATCCGAGGTGTGATCCAGGGCAAGTCAGCTGGGTGAGATCTGACGGACTTCTCTGGGAAGAAGTGGTGGTGAGCTTCCGTGGTGGTGTTGGTATAATTTATCCATTTGGTTTCCACGTCATCCACGCTAAGTACTTCAGTCCAGGGATGGTGAACTATCCACTGCCCGAAGAGGCGCACTGCAGAGTCAGTAATCGGCCTGCAGGTCTTGATGTAGGGTCTCTGTACTTGAGTGGGAGTGGCAGCTGGGGACCAGAGCACTGATAAGTGTGTGCTACACCCGATAGGAGGCATTGGTTGAGGTGGTTGGTACTGGTCCACTAAGTCAGTTAAGATAAGGTCAAGGGTATTTTGACCATGTGTGGGGGAAGGTCACAACTTGTGATAGTGATAGCTGGTCCTGGATATCAGTGGTGTCAATTTCATTAAAATCCCCACATAATACTAACTTGGCACATGGGTACCTAACTCTGAGGTGGTCTGAGGTGGTAATAAGATGATTGATAAGAGTGTCTCTGGTGGGTGAGCGAGGCGGATGGTATGCCACACAGATTATGATGGAAGCAGTGTGGCGCGGGTGGGCCGGTGGCACAACACGTACCCATAATGCTTCCACATCTGCTGGGACTTGGACATCCAGGCGTGACGGGCGTAGGTCATCTTGACAGAAGAGGGCAACGCCCCCTCCGCGTCTATGTGAACGAAGGTGATGAAAGAGTTGATATCCCTCAATATGACACGTTTCAGGCACAATTTGTGTGTGTGTGTGTGTAATAATAATAATAATAATAATAATAATAATAATAATAATAATAATAATAATAATTAACGGTTTATTGAAAAAGTTCTGCAGCCCGAAGGCTGTGTGTGTGTGTGTGTGTGTGTGTGTGTGTGTGTGTGTGTGTGTGTGTGTGTGTGTGTGTGTGTGGTGGTGTGTGTGTGTGTGTGTGTGTGTGTGTGTGTGTGTGTGGTGTGTGTGTGTGTGTGCGTGTGCGTGTGCGTGGTCTTACCTACACACTCTTGTTTATATCCCAGTTTACCTCTAAAATAGACAAACTGTAAGTCACCACCATTATGATGTCTTCAGTATTGATGTAGATATTGTTACATTAATTATACTACATTTCCACGCTAACCTGGCCCATAAGTCACGCCCCTCGTCTATAGCTACAAATAGCTGATTAGTTCATAGAAAATGTAGTACATTACCTATTGTGCTTTATGTTTGGTACAAAATAAAGAAATAATGAAAAGACTTCATTCGAAAACGAATTTCATCTTTCACTTCAACCTTTTATGATAAATATTTAAAATGTTCTAACATCCAATGAAGTGCTAATGCCTTAAAATTATTTGCATTTTGATAGTCCAGATATTTAGCATTATTTTAGAGAATAACAGACCTGCTTACCCATTGTGAACACATTCAATTTGAATAAATTGAAAGCTACACGAACTTTCTTTGAACCAATCAGCTATTTTTGTAGAATCGTAGCTTACGGGCCAAGTTAGCTTGGAAATACTATAGTGAAATATTGTATCGCCTGAAGACTATTACCCCAGCTTATTTCACATGATGATTAAAACACCCTCACACTACTTTACGGGGTGATAGGTTAGATTATATTACGTTAATCTTTGTTAGGTTAGGTTACAGATCCAGAAGCTACAACAAACACTCTTGGTTGGTCTGGGAAGATAAAATGAACTTGCAATAATCTTTAATAGGTTTGGGTAAATGTATATATACGTGATATTTGGTGCGTTGGGGCGAGTGTGGGGTGACGGCCAGTCTTAATCTGTAACCTTCACTTCCACCCATGTTGACACACTACCACAGCACCTTCCTCACAGCACCTCACCCTACCCATGTTAACACTACCACAGCACCTTCCTCACAGCACCTCACCCTACCCATGTTAACACTACCACAGCACCTTCCTCACAGCACCTCACCCTACCCATGTTGACACACTACCACAGCACCTTCCTCACAGCACCTCACCCTACCCATGTTAACACTACCACAGCACCTTCCTCACAGCACCTCACCCTACCCATGTTAACACTACCACCACAACCACCTCGCTACTACCACTACCATCACCACTTACACCACCAGTACCACCACCATTACCACCACCATTACCACCACCATCACCATCTTTTAACTTATGACAAAATTGACTGGTAAAATAATTCCTTCATCACCCATTCACTAAGTCCTGATAGTCGCCTCCTGCAGCAGCACCCACCTGAAGGAGGACGATTAGGTTAGGTTAGTGTATGGTTAAGTTAGGTTAGGTTAGGTTTAGGTTAGGTTAGGTTAAGTTATGTTTAGGTTAGGTTAGGTTAGGTTAGGTTAGTGTATGGTTAAGTTAGGTTAGGTTAGGTTTAGGTTAGGTTAGGTTAGGTTTAGGCTAGGCTAGGTAAGGTTATGTTCGGTTAGGTTTGGTTTGGTTTGGTTTAGGCTAGGTTAGGTTAGGTTAGGTTTAGGCTAGGCTAGGTTAGGTTAGGTTAGGTTAGGTTAGGTTAATGCTTTTCTACGAATAAAATATTAGCTATCCCCTTTCTCGTATCTCTAAGAAGCAAATATGTTCCTGAACCCAGAGTCACGATCCAAACTAAACACACAAAATATATCAGACTAACGAAAACAGTGAGGGAGATACATAGACAGACAGACAGACAGATAGACAGACGGGCAGATAGACAGACAGGCAGATAGACAGACAGGCAGATAGACAGACAGGCAGATAGACAGACAGGCAGATAGGACAGACAGGCAGATAGACAGACAGACAGATAGACAGACAGGCAGATAGACAGACGGGCAGGGACAGGGGACAGACAGGCAGATAGACAGACAGGCAGATAGACAGACAGGCAGATAGAACAGACAGCAGATGGCAGACAGATAGACAGACAGGCAGATAGACAGACAGGCAGATAGACAGACAGGCAGATACAGACAGACAGATAGACAGACAGGCAGATAGACAGACAGGCAGATAGACAGACAGGCAGATAGACAGACAGGCAGATAGACAGACAGGCAGATAAACACGGAGAAGTATCAGCCTTGGGGGAGGGGGTAGGGGTAGGGAGAGGCAGTAAACACACCCCACTACTCAGTTAAACAGTGTCGTCAGCATCTAGTAATTG
This sequence comes from Homarus americanus, assembly GCF_018991925.1. Classification (NCBI taxonomy): domain Eukaryota; kingdom Metazoa; phylum Arthropoda; class Malacostraca; order Decapoda; family Nephropidae; genus Homarus; species Homarus americanus. The sequence goes on from NW_024755318.1 coordinate 108,343, forward strand.
GTGGTTGGTTGTCGAGCCCAAAGATCACAGATTATTGGAACTTGTTTTGAGTCAGCGGGAAGACTTTGCTTGTGCTGCAGGAAGTTACTGTGGGTCACCCCAGAATATTTCACTTTAAAATTAACCTAACCTTAATCTAACCTAACCTAACCTAACCTCAATCTATTCTAACATTACCACAATCTAACCCATCCTAACCTAACCTAGCCCATCCTAACCTAACCCATCCTAACCTAACCTAACCCATCCTAACCTAACCCATCCTAACCTTAATCTAACCTAACCTTAATCTATTCTAACATTACCATAATCTAACCCATCCTAACCTAATCTAACCTAACCTAACCTAACTTAATCTAACCTAACCTAACGAAACGTTGTATACGGTATATGACGAGACTTTGGAGAAAAACTCTCTCTCTCTCTCTCTCTCTCTCTCTCTCTCTCTCTCTCTCTCTCTTCCTCTCGTTCGTCTTCTCCACACTCCTCCTCTCCTCACCACCTCCCCTTCCCCAAAGCACCCCTCTACCTCCTCCTCCTTCTCTTTCAGTACACAGTAGCGTTATCGTCATATTACTACCGGATAAACCTGGTACCATTAACAAGGTAATTAAACTCGGGCGGGTCGTTAAGGTTGGCTCGAGTTTGGGTCAATCATCCAACACAAATTCTTTTAAAATATCAGCCCAAATTATCATCAACTATCAACATAAATTATTATCAATTATGAACGTCATCATCCTGGTGTTCTGGGGCAAATTTTCACCAATAATTAAACTAAATTATTCTCAATAATCTTAAAACTTAAACAATTCTCAAATAATAGTCAATTTTACACTTAATTTTAAACCAATTTATACTAAATTTTCAAGCTGAATTATTCTTAATTATCAAGTTAAATTATCCTCAGTTATCAACTTATTTTGCCATAAATTATTAACCTAAATTAGCTTGAATTAATTATCAACCTGAATTATCCGAACATGACCATAATTTATCCGTCAATAAACAAAATAAATTATTCTAAATTATTGAGTCATATAATTATACTGAAAGCAGTTTATTATAGGAAATTATTTAGGAGAAAGTAGTTACACAATATAGGAAGGAAAGTACCACCTTGGGGCAAGACATTACTAAGTCACTCCTACCTGTGATACCCCTTATCTTAATTACCTGTTGGGAGTGACGGTAACACAGGAGGGGGGAGGTAGGGAGTGACGGTAACACAGGAGGGGGGAGGTAGGGAGTGACGGTAACACAGGAGGGGGGAAGGTAGGGAGTGACGGTAACACAGGAGGGGGGGGAAGGTAGGGAGTAGGGAGGACGGTAACACAGTGACTTGAGGGGGGAGGTAGGGAGTGACGGTAACACAGGAGGGAGGTAGGAGTGACAGTAACACAGGAGGGGGAGGTAGGGAGTGACGGTAACACAGGGGAGTGAGGAGTGGTGACGGTAACACAGGAGGGAGGTAGGTGACAGTAACACAGGAGGAGGTAGGGAGTGACGGTAACACAGGAGGGAGGTAGGGAGTGACAGTAACACAGGAGGGAGGTAGGGAGTGACGGTAACACAGGAGGGGTAGGGGTGACAGTAACACAGGGGAGGTAGGGTGACGGTAACACAGGAGGGAGGTAGGAAGTGACGGTAACACAGGAGGGAGGTAGGGAGTGACGGTAACACAGGAGGGAGGTAGGAGTGACGGTAACACAGGAGGGAGGTAGGGAGTGACGGTAACACAGGAGGTAGGGGTGGCAGTAACACAGGAGGGAGGTGAGGTGGTGGACACAGGAGGTAGGGGTGACGGTAACACAGGAGGGAGGTAGGGGTGACGGTAACACAGGAGGAGGTGGGAGTGACAGTCACAGGAGGTAGGGAGTGACGGTAACACAGGAGGGGGAGGTAGGGGAGTGACAGTAACACAGGGGGGGAGGTAGGGAGTGACAGTAACACAGGAGGGGAGGTAGGGAGTGACGGTAACACAGGAGGGGAGGTAGGGAGTGACAGTAACACAGGAGGGGGAGGTAGGGAGTGACGGTAACACAGGAGGGAGGTAGGGAGTGACGGTAACACAGGAGGTAGGGAGTGACAGTAACACAGGAGGGGGAGGTAGGGAGTGACGGTAACACAGGAGGGAGGTAGGGGTGACGGCACACAGGAGGGGGAGGTAGGGAGTGACGGTAACACAGGAGGGGGGAGGTAGGGGTGACGGTAACACAGGAGGGGGAGGTAGGGAGTGACAGTAACACAGGAGGGAGGTAGGGAGTGACGGTAACACAGGAGGGAGGTAGGGGTGAGGTAACACAGGGAGGGGGAGGTAGGGAGTGACGGTAACACAGGAGGGGGAGGGAGTGACGGTAACACAGGAGGGAGGTAGGGTGACGGTAGCACAGGAGGTAGGGAGTGACGGTAACACAGGAGGAGGTAGGGAGTGACGGTAACACAGGAGGAAGGTAGGGAGTGACGGTAACACAGGAGGGAGGTAGGGAGTGACGGCAACACAGAGGGGGGAGGTAGGAAGTGACGGTAACACAGGAGGGAGGTAGGGGTGACGGTAACACAGGAGGGGAGGTAGGGGTGACTGACAACACAGGAGGGGGAAGGTAGGGGTGACGGTAACACAGGAGGGGAAGGTGGGAGTGACGGTAACACAGGAGAGGGAGGTAGGGGTGACGGTAACACAGGAGGAGGTAGGGAGTGACAGTAACACAGGAGGGGAAGGTAGGGAGTGACGGTAACACAGGAGGGGAAGGTAGGGAGTGAGGTAACGGGAGAGGAGGTGGGGTGACGGTAACACAGGAGGGAGGTAGGGGTGACGGTAACACAGGAGGAGGTGACGGTAACACGGAGGGGGAGGTGGGAGTGAGCGGTAACACAGGAGGGAGGTAGGGAGTGACGGTAACACAGGAGGGGGGAAGGTAGGAGTGATGTAACACAGGAGGAAGGTAGGGGTGACGGTAACACAGGAGAGGGGAGGTAGGTGACGGTAACACAGGAGGGAGGTGGGGAGTGACGGTAACACAGGAGGGAGGTAGGAGTGACTGGTAACACAGGGGAGGTAGGGAGTGACGGTAACACAGGAGGGAGGTAGGAGTGACAGTAACACAGGAGGGGGAGGTAGGGAGTGACGGTAACACAGGAGGGAAGGTGGGAGTGACGGTAACACAGGAGGGGAAGGTAGGGAGTGACTTTAACACAGGAGAGGGAGGTAGGGGTGATGGTAACACAGGAGGGAGGTAGGGGTGGCGGTAACACAGGAGGGGGAGGTAGGGTGACGGTAACACAGGAGGTAGGGTGACGGTAACACAGGAGGGGGAGGTAGGTGACAGTAACACAGGAGGAGGTGAGGAGTGACGGTAACACAGGAGGGAGGTAGGGAGTGACGGTAACACAGGAGAGGGGAGGTAGGGGAGTGACAGTACACAGGAGGGAGGTGAGGAGTGACGGTAACACAGGAGGGAGGTAGGGTGACGGTAACACAGGAGGGGGAGGTAGGGAGTGACGGTAACACAGGAGGGTAGGGAGTGACGGTAACACAGGAGGGAGGTGGGTGACAGTAACACAGGAGGAAGGTGAGTGACAGTACACAGGAGGAAGGTTGGGAGTGACGGTAACACAGGAGGGAGGTAGAGGGTGGGTAGGATAGTTGTGGGTGGGGGGTAGTGGTAGGGATAATGGCAGGGGGTAGTACTTAGGGGTGGGGTAGAGGATGTGGGGTAGTGGGTTGGGCATTAGTAGGTGGTAGTTGGTGAGGTAGTGGTAGTGGGTGAGGTAGTGGGTGAGGGTAGTGGGTGGGGTGAGTGGTAGTGGATGGGGTAGTGGTAGTGGGTGGAGTGGTGGTAGTGGGTGGGGTGGTGGTAGTGGGTGAGTGGTGGTAGTGGGTGGAGTGGTGGTAGTGGGTGGGGTAGGGGTGGTGGTAGTGGGTGGGGTAGTGGTAGTGGGTAGGGTATTGATGGTGGGTGGGGTAGTGGTGGTGGGTAGGGTATTGATGTGGGTGGGGTGGTGGGTGGGGTGGTGGTAGTGGGTGGGGTAGGGTAGTGGTAGTGGGTGGGGTAGTGGTAGTGGGTGGGGTAGTGGTAGTGGGTGGGGTAGTGGTAGTGGGTGGGGGATAACTGGAGATAGTGTTATCGTTAATGGGTGGTTGAGAGCGAGGTAAGGAAACCAGGACTGTTTACAACCTAACACTTATCTTTGTTTTGAAGCTCCTGGTGATGATGGTGATGGTGATGGTGGTGGTGATGGTCGTGGTGATGATGGTTTTGGTGATGGTGATGATATTGGTAGTGATGTTGGTGATGATGGTGAGCGTGGTAGTGACGGTGGTGATGGTGATGGTTGTGGTGGTGATAGTGTTTATGGTGTTGGCAATGGTGACGATGGTGGTGATGGTGGTGGTGATGATGATGGGGGTGGTGATGGTGATGCTGGTGGTTATGGTGATAGTGATTGTGGTGATGCTGGTGTTGGTGATGGTGGTGGTGGTGATGATGGCGATGATGGTGATGGTGATGATGGTGGTGGTGATGTTGGTGATGATGGTGCTTATGGTGGTGGTGATCTCGGTGATGGTAATTATGGTGGTAGTAATGATGGTGATGGAAATGATGGTGGTGTTGATGGTGATGGTGGTGGTGATGATGATGATGATGGTGGTGATGTTGGAAATGATGGTGGTGTTAGTGATGGTGGTGGTGATGGTGGTGGTGGTGGTGGTGGTGGTGGTGGTGGTGGTGATGGTGGTGGCGGTGATGGTGGTGATGGTTATGGTGGTGGATTGTTGCGTGATGCTGGTGATGGTGATGGTGGTGGTGATGGGTGATGGTGATAATGATGATGGTGGTGTTGGTGGTGGTAATGATGGTGGTGGTGTTAGTGGTTATGGAGTGTGGTGATGGTGGTGATGATGTTGCAGCGGTGATGCTGGTTATTGGTGGTGGTGGTGGTGATGGTGGTGATAATGGTGTTGGCAATGGTGACGGCGTGGTGGTGATGTGGTGGGTGATGGTGGTGGCGGTAATGGTGGTGATGGTGATGGTGTGGTGGTGTTTATGGTGTTGGCAATGGTGACGATGGTGGTGGTGGTGGTGATGGTGGTGATGATGGTGATGGTGGTGATGGTGGTGATGATGGTGGTGGTGGTGGTGGTGATGGTGGTGGCGGTGATATTGGTGGTGATGGCGGTGATGTGGTAGGATGGTGGTGGTGGTGGTGGTGGTGATGGTGGTGGTGGTGGTGGTGATGGTGGTGGCGGTGATATTGGTGGTGATGGCGGTGATGTGGTAGTGATGGTGGTGGTGATGGTGGTGTATTCACATGACTGTAAAACACCAACAACCGCTCTAACATGACCCACTCACTATACAGTATACCAAACCACAACAATATGCATAAAATTGATTAATTAACTACTTTATATTATACCTTTTAGAAGCCTTACCTTTTTTCGCTATATTGTTATGTATCTACGAAATTTTATATTGTGTTGAAATTTGTTATATATTGCATCCTACAGCACCTGCCTTCCCTCCACTTAAGGCAATGATGGATGTATGGTGGAAAGGTGTGGTGGTGATGACCGTGTATATGTTACCGTGTTTGAGTGTGTGTAGATGTTGTTTGTGGCTGAGTTATTATTATTATTTTTTTATTATTACTATTATTATTATTATTATTATTATTATTATTATTATTATTATTATTATTATTTATATAACATTTTCCCATTAGTATATTGGTCACTATTATATTATTAATAAAGTTTATCTAAAAGCTAAAAAATATACGTCAAATTTATTGTAATACAATATTTGTTTTAAGTCTTCTAAGTGTGTGTGTGTGTGTGTGTGTGTGTCCCAGAACCAACTGTAAAACGTATTTCAACCTCATAATTTCTGTGTCTTTGCCTCTGTAAATACAACCACCAAATTTGCATAATGAGGAAGTTCTTAGTACACTCTTTAAGAGATTGGATTCTAAGCTTTCAATAGACGCCATGTACCCGAGCCTCCAAAAAGGATTCAATCCCCCACAGGACATTCCGATGTAGCATTAGAACCCCGGACAAGAGGTTCTGCTCCCGCTTATCTCTCCTTTACGAGGGTCGCCTGGTGGGTCCTCGCCACGGATACACAACCCGCCTCTCAGCCAATGAAAAAAAATGCAACTTTAAGTAGACGCTAAATGGAGCGAGGTGATTGGTGGTCCTCCGTCAGAGGAAGATATGGACTGTTGAGTTTAAGTGATTTCTCTCTTGCCTGCCTCTATCTGCCTCTGTCCTGCGCCCCCCTTCCTTCTCCCCCCCTCTCTTCCATCCCTTTCTCCTCTTACTTCACCTCCTCTTAACTCTCTCTCTCTCCACTTATCACTGACGAGAATATGAGCAAAGATGAGATAATTGACAACATCATCACGAGAGAGAGAGAGAGAGCTAAACATTGATTGTATGGGTGAGAAGCTTTATTACTTAACGAACTCAACCCAACCATGTTAATTCAAGGCAGTTGTTATATCAAAGAGTTTCTTGGTTGAATTATGTAATGGTGTAATATAGAGTTAGGTGGGGTGAGTGGTACGGCTGTGTCGTGTGTACCTGTGTGTGTGTGTGTGTGTGTTGGGCAGCAGCAGCAGCAGCAGCAGCAGCAGCATATTGTGTGGTCTATCACCAACTGGCCTTATCAGTTTACAACCTCTCGTCTTCCTCACCTCCCAAAATGCACTTGTCCACCTTGTCCACTTGTCACACTAGTCCCACCACCCCCGAGGAACACCGTCACCCTTTAACACCCATCTAAAACCCCTTAACCCCGTAACCACTGATACCAGATTGAGGTAGTGAGATTTTAAAAGCAATCCCAGAGGTGACAGCTGACTAATACGTGAGAAATATGCGTTAAATAAGAGGTGTTGTGTCAGGAGGGAGCTGGCAACGCTGTCATGGTCGGTGCTGTGCGATTGAGATTTCACCCAACGACAAACTTATATTTATGAGGTAATTTACTGGTTCTTATCTCCTCCCCGAACGTAAAATGCCCATCCGCTTGCTAGCCTCTCTCTCTCTCTCTCTCTCTCTCTCTCTCTCTCTCTCTCTCTCTCTCTCTCTCTCTCTAAATCGTGTCTCGCCTTGTTCACCTTGTTGTTTGAGAAGGATTTGTTGACGGTCCTACAAGCCAGAGCCATCCGGTGTGGATTTGTAAACACTAGAGAATATAAATCCGTCTTTTTAATCCAGAACGCAAAATGATCAGACGTTTTTTCTTCTTCAAAATATCGAAGCTTCTAATGTAAGATATCTCGCCCGTAGAGGGACGCCACCCTTTTTAACCCCCTCATATACCTTTCCTTCCCTGGGCTTCTCCTTCACGACGTTTATGTCCCCGTATCTCCGGACAAGAAAACTGGCATCTTAATTTTGTCACCGGGGAGACATGTTGGGTGGCGGTGTTACGCCTCTGTTCGTCTTCAGCCAACCCTGCCAACTCTCACAGCCAAAGTCACTAAGGTAGCCTCCTAAACCCGCTAAGCCTTATAAAATTCAATCCCTAATCTGTAAAATTACCTGAAATTTATCTAGCAGTTCATCATTTCAGTGGAATCATATGTAAAATAGGTAGAGTTGCTATTATACAGTCGCTGAAGAACCCTGACATTGACGATACATGGAGACTTTTCTGCTAACTTGGCAACATTAGCTGTCTTCTTCAGCGGTAATCGTTTTCTATGAAGTTGTGAGAGACTCCTGGAAAGAATGAAGGGAGGTTCTTAGTGTAGAGAATAATAATATTTTTATCGTCGTGTTGTAGAATTGTGTTGTTGTGTGGCATTATACAGTTTCATTTCGAGTGTCTTTGTTGGTCTTCAGGGGCAAAGTTGCTCTCCCGCTGAGTTCATTCTTTGCCCACAATTGTGACAAATTCAAAGAAACTAATTTATATGTAAGAGTTTGAGTTGAGGTTAACATATTTATTTCCGTCGTCTTTACGTCTGATTTGAGATAAAGGTTGAAAGAAAATATTTACAGAGAGAGAGAGAGATGAGAGAGAGAGAGAGAGAGAGAGAGAGAGAGAGAGAGAGAGAGAGAGAGAGAGAGTCTTAAGTTTTGAAGGTAAGCTGTGTTGTGTTGTAGTACTGTGTCGATCAGAGGCAAAAGAACGTCGCCTCAAGCAGGACCGCCCACTGTCACCACCACCCCTCGGTACTCTACTGAGTACCACCACCACACGGTACACTACTGAGTACCACCACCACACGGTATTCTTCTGAGTACCACCACCACACGGTACACTACTGAGTACCACCACTACACGGTACTCTACTGAGTACAACCACCACTCGGTACACTACTGAGTACCACCACCACTCGGTACACTACTGAGTACCACACCCTCGGTACTCTACTGAGTACCACCACCACACACGGTACACTACTGAGTACCACCACTACAGTACTCTACTGAGTACAACCACCACTCGGTACACTACTGAGTACCACCACCACACTACTGGTGCCACCACCATACACTACTGAGTACCACCACCACACGGAACACTACTGATGCCAATTACTCTCTAGTGAGTACCACCACTACACGGTACTCTACTGGTACAACCACCACTCGGTACACTACTGAGTACCACCACCACACGGTACTCACCACCCTACCACCACCACACGGTACACTATTCTGTGGTACCACCACCACACGGTACACTACTGAGTACCACCACTCACACGGTACTCTACTGAGTACAACCACCACTCGGTACACTACTGAGTACCACCACCACACACATGCCTACTGAGTACCACCACCACACGGAACACTACTGAGTGCCACCACCACACAGTACTCTACTGAGTACCACCACCACACGGTACACTACTGAGTACCACCACCACACAGTATTCTTCTGAGTACCACCACCACACGGTACACTACTGAGTACCACTACAGTACTACTGAGTGCCACCACAGTACTCTACTGAGTACCACCCACAGTACTCTACTGAGTATAACCACCACTGGTACACAGAGTGCCACCACCACACGGTACTCACGATACCACCACCACACGGTACACTACTGAGTACCACCACCACACGGTACACTACTGAGTACCACCACCACACGGTACTCTACTGAGTACACCACCACTCGGTACCTGCTGAGTGCCACTAGTACCACCACACACAGTACTCTACGGTACCACCACACCTGACACACTACTGAGTACCACCACCACACAGTACACTACTGGTACCACCACACACACTACTGAGTACCACCACCACACCCTACTCAGTACTCGAGTACCACCACACAGTACCCTACTAGTACCACACACCACCCTACTGAGAACCACCACCACGGCACTTACTTAGTACCACCACGGTATTCCACTTAGTACCACCACACGGTACACTACTGAGTGCCACTACCACACAGTACCTACTGAGTACCACCACACGGTACTTACTGAGTGCCACCACCACGGTACACTACTGAGTGCCACTACACGATACACTACTGAGTACCCACCACCACACGGTACTACTGCTGAGTACCACACACACGGTACTCTACTGAGTACCACCACCACACAGTACACTATGAGTGCCACTACCACACGATGCTACTGGTACCACCACACGGTATCTGAGTACCACCACACGGTACCTACTAGTACCACCACGGTAGTACATACCACCACACAGACACTACTGTACTCTACTTAGTACCACCACACGGTACCACTGAGTACCACCACCACCACACGGAACACTATTGAGTGCCACTACCACACGGTACCCTACTGAGTCACACACAGTACCTACTGAGTACCACCACCACACGGTACCCTACTAGTACCACCACAGTACCACCACCACACAGTACCCTACTGAGTACCACCACCACATGGTACACTACTGAGTGCCACTCCCCACAGTACCTGAGTACACACACGGTACTGAGTAACCACCACCACAGTATTTAATTAGTACCACCACCCACGGTACACTACTAGTACCACCACCACCACAGGAACACCATTGAGTGCCACTACCACACGGTACCCTACTGAGAACCACCACCACACACTCTACACCCCCACCACACGGCACCCTACTGAGTACCACCACCACCACACGGAACCTATTGGTGCCACTACCACACGGTACCCTACTGAGTACCACCACCACCACACAGTGTGCCCTACTGAGTACCACCACCACACGGTACCTACTGAGTACCACCACCACACGGAACACTACTGGTACTACCAACGGCACCTAGTGAGTACCACCACGGTACTACTGAGCGCCACTACCACCGGTATCTACTGAGTACCACCACCACACGGTACCTACTGAGTACCACCACCATGGTACACTACTGAGTGTCACTCCACACGGTACTACACCCTGCTGAGTACCACCACCACATGGTGCCTGAGTGCCACACTCCAGTGTACCACTACTGAGTACCCCACCACTGAGTACCACTACCACACGGTACCCTACTGAGTACCACCACCACACGGTACCCTACTGAGTCACCACCACACGGTACTGAGCCACCACCAGTGCCCTACTGAGTACCACCACCACACAGTACCCTACTGAGTACCACCACCACACCCTACTGAGTACCACCACCACATGGTACACTACTGAGTGCCACTCCCACACGGTACTGCCGAGTACCATCACACGGTACCCTACTGAGTACCACCACCACACGGTACTCTACTTAGTACCACCACCACACGGTGGTGGTGGTACTCGTATCTCTCATCTCTCCACATCATCAACCTTCTGTCTCTCTGTCTCTCTCATCTCTCCACATCATCAACCTTCTGTCTCTCTGTCTCTCTCATCTCTCCACATCATCAACCTTCTGTCTCTCTGTCTCTCTCATCTCTCCACATCATCAACCTTCTGTCTCTCTGTCTCTCTCATCTCTCCACATCATCAACCTTCTGTCTCTCTGTCTCTCTCATCTCTCCACATCATCAACCTTCTGTCTCTCTGTCTCTCTCATCTCTCCACATCATCAACCTTCTGTCTCTCTGTCTCTCTCGTATCTCTCTCTTTATCACCTTGACGCTGCTGAGCTGACTCCTCCGTCTGGGTGATGATGATGATGATAATGATAAAGATGACGTGGGTGATGATGGTGATGATAATGATGATGATGATGATGATGATGTTGGTTTTGATGATGTTGATGGGAGAGTAGGAAGAAGAAGAAGAAGAAGAAGAAGAAGAAGAAGAAGAAGAAGAAGAAGAAGAAGAAGAAGAAGAAGAAGAAGAAGAAGAAGAAGAAGAAGAAGAAGAAGAAGAAGAAGAAGAAGAAGAAGAAGAAGAAGAAGAAGAAGAAGACCCGGGCTATATGTCTGGAGGCAACTCACCAAGACGTAATTGGTGTCAGGGAATTGCAAGGTGTTGTTGTTGTTGACACTGGTGACGTCAGCGGGAGGCCATGAATTTATTCCCAACACGGATGTTGTTGTTGTTGTTGATTTTGCTTAGTTTTTGTTTTTTTTGTGGTGTTATTGTTTTTATTTTGTTTTTGTTGCTGTTGTTCTCATTGTTGTTTAGGCTTATTGACACAACTGTATATACGTGTGTGTGTGTGTGTGTGTGTGTGTGTGTGTGTGTGTGCAAAGAACCACAAGTTCTGTGCCCTTCTCTTCCTCCCTTCTTTCCTCCCTGGTCCTTCCCTGCAGCAATCCTTCCTCCCTCGCTCTCTCCATCCCACCATCATTTCATCACTCCCTTCTTCCATCCCCCTCCCCCCACCCTCCGTCCCTCCTTCCCACTTCCCTTCTCCTTCCCTCCCCCCTTCATCTCTCCGTTCCCACATGCCATCACCGTGTAAGTATTCGGCAGATGCAAATGTTAAGTGGCTCACGCTGAGTAAACTATCCGGGGGTCGAACCGATTCCCAGCTAACTGACTATTCGCTAGTGATCTCCTCCCCGATAACCACCTTGTTTTATCGGCGTATCGGAAGCGGTCTGTATGGAAATGAAGCCAAGATGGGCGGATTGATTTTTGTGTGGTACCTCCTCTGATGGGTGGAAAGTTGCCCCAAGATGGTTGGTGTAGGGGAGTGGAGGTAGTGGGTTGGTGAGGGAAGAGGCGAAGGTTAGGTTAGGTTAGGTGAGGGGGGCGATTTGGCACTTTTTCAGGTTTGTCTTAAGACTATCCTTATACCTTTTCAGTTGCCCGCCAACGTTACGTTTACTGTACGTTAGGTGACTGTAAAGTAGCTGATTTGGTAGTCTACTGTCGTCCATGTGGGTAACTTGGACAGTCCAACGTAGTTGTTCATGGATAATGATAGCTTCGATGCTCCTACAGTTGGTGTTAGTGAGAATACTGGCATTTGTTCTCTTGTTTTCCCAGTGAACTCGGAGGATGGAACGTAGACTACGTTGGTGAAAGTTTTTAAGTGCCTTGAGGGCCTCCTGTATGTGACCGATGTATCGCTGCCATACAGCAGAGTACAGAGTCTGCCAAAGACTTGAGATGCACATGTGAGCCTATGTTGAATCTCTTCTTTGATGTCCGCGGTGGTGGACAGGTGGGAGCCGAGATATCGAAAGTGGGTAGGTAACATTAGAGGGGATCTCTTTCTCTGACAATGATGTAGTCAATGAGATGCCAATGTTTAGAACGAGGGTGTTGCCAAGAACCCTTAAACTTGTCAGCCTGCCTAAACAAGGTGGGAGATAGTGAGGTTGTATTCAGTATACATGCTGAGGAGGAGTAGGCCGTTAGGATTACACTTGCCTGCACCGTTTCTCCCTATGGTTCCCTGCCATATGTCAGCATCTTTGCTAACTCTGGCATTTTTTTTTTTTTATTGGGCACCCCACCCCCTCCTATATCCTTGTGTAAGGTGAAGCGCAGAAGCGTTTACAGCGCCCAACACGGAAGCATGCTAAGTTGCCTTATGTCTCATGAGTTAAGGGCGTAGAACCCTGAAGAATCAAGGGCGTAGAAGCCTGAAGTAGTCAATGGTTTTTATGTCTAAGCAAGTTATTGGAAGATCCAACAACTTGTCCCTGAATACGAATTCGCAACTTTCGATTTACAGCAGGTACCTACTTTGCTGCTAGGTGAATAGGGACCAAGGGGACTAGGAAGAGTGTCCAAACAACTTCCGCCGGCCTGGGCATTGAAGTCACCCAGGAGCACAACCTTATCTTTTTTGGGGGGATAGAGGTTAGCACTCTGTTAAGGTCGGCGTAAGGCCTCCTTGACGCCATTCTCTGCATCCAGTGTTGGAGCGTATGCACTGATGAAGAAGGCATCGTGAATGATTCAGTGGGACTCGGAGCGTCAAGAGACGCTCATTGATCCCAACCGGTATATCAGTTAGCCTTTGTAGGATGGATTGGCGAATGTCAAAGCCAACTCTATAAATGCATTTTCTCTCCGCAACAGGCTTACGTTTCCCGAAGAAGGCATAACCGGACTCCCATTCTGTGAGTCGACCCTCGTTTGGGAGCCGGTACTCAGTAATGGCATCTATGTCGATGTTATCCCTAGACAGCATTTTTGCCGCAAGGATGCTCATTTGTGCCATATCCAGAATGGTCCTGACATTCTACGCAACGACCATAATAGATTGTATAATACGTTTTTGCTTTGATCTATGATTATGTTTTCGATTGCATTAGGATGACCTTACTGGGTGCTGTTGCCCAGTCAGGTTGTTTTTTTAGGCAGTTTATGTTTAGGGCACCTTTTCTAGCCTCCTCCCCATGTGGGGTGAGCAGAGTGGCTCCTGGAAAAAGCTGCTTAGTTGCACAGACAGGATAGGATTGCACTGCTGCCTAGATCCCAATGCATAAACGGCCATCTTATCTGTTCCTCCCATGTGCAGAGTTGTGACTAGAGACTCCCGGCAGTCATGTCTACTTCTCCCCGTCACCACTTGTCTGTTGTCATGGGACTTTAGGGGGTATAGGGGTTTTGGTGATGATGAAAAGTGTGATGGGCTACATGATGTCTGCACTTGAGTTGATTTATGTGGTGAGGCAACCACACACCTTGGCTCTCCCTTTTCCTGATCCTCTGGTGCAGGTAGTTGCAACGCCTAGGGAGAGCGAGAGTTGCAATTGACTGCTGATAGCCCAGTTTGTTGGGTTTTGCTTTATTAGCCTGTCCATCTTGTATTGCCTTCATCTGCAGGTGTACTTGTATTCGTTGGGTTGCCATGTTGGTCACCTCTTCAGCCTTTGGGGTCTTACTGGAGATCCGTTAGCATGTCTCCCTGATGCGGGGCTCCACCACAGATTTTTCGTTCGGGGTTTACTCCCGTAGCCTTATACCTACCAAGGTTAATCAGCAAGTCAGCGGGGCACTGGTTAGTAGGCACTAGGGTGTGTTCACATGTCGGTTTGTCTATGTGTCGTCCCTCGGGTGCCCACTGCACACACACACCCGCTTCCTCCTCTTCTTTGATATTTTTACCACTACCACAACTACCACCAGTAACCAACCACATCTACTACCAATAACCTACGACAAGCACCAATATCCTACCACAACTACCACACTACCGCACGCTGGCTTCTAAGGTTACCGGGGATCAAGTGTGCGTGAGACTGTCGGAACCCAGAGAAAGATCGTACCTTCCTCTGTGTAACTCTCATATACTGTATTTAACTACACCTAAAAGGATACCAGGTCACCCCGACCTGGTGTCTTCTTTGGCGTAGTGGATGTCCTCTTGGTTGTAGGGGATGTCCTCATAAGTGTAGTGGATGTCCTCTTGATTGCACTGGGTGTTCTCTTGAATGCACAGAATGTCCTGGAATGTATTGGGTGTCATCTTGAATGCGCTGGGGGTCATTTTAAATGCATTGGGTATCCTCTTGAACACTGGTTCCCAAACTGGGGGCCATGGCCCCCCAGCAAAATTTAGGGGGCCGTAAGCTGAGGCTATGTACACATAAAAATCCCAAGCCCCACCACACTAGAACAGCCAGTCAGCAGCTGAGCCAGCCAGAGATATGGATTGGGAGAGGAGGGCCATGGATAAGGATCATATATGAAAAGTGGGTAATGATCAGAAAAAGTTTGGGAACCATTGCTCTTGAATATAAGTCCAGGTGTTGTGTGTCTTAAACTTCGTGTTTGTTGACCTGGCCGAGCGTCACACACAGGTTTATGTTTAAAGCCATATAGGATTAAATATATATTATACTATTTCATTTTATGGTTTATTTATTACAGAAGAATGTATTTCAGTCCTGTAAATTAGGTATATTATTTTTCAGAGCCACGAAACTAATAATGTTTATGTCGGTAGTCTTGTATAACTCTCTCAACAGGACATGTGAGAAAGGATCTAACGTCGTCACTTTAGCCACCCAAATATATGGCGGTCAAAACAGCGTCGATTTGGTACTGAGACTTTGCTGTAACGTTACGTAGTCAACTTTTCTTACCTTAGATGGGAGAAAAAAAAAAAAAAAACGTAAATATCCCTGAACATTATGGTCGGAGTAGTGACTAGTAACGATGTTAGTAAGCACATAGACAAACTAAAGCCTAGTAAGTCACCTGGTCCCGATGACATATTTGCCAGAGTATTAAAGGAATGTAAGGAAGAGCTTAGTATGCCCTTAGCAAAGTTGTTTAACATGTCCTTAAAAACAGGTGTAGTACCAGAATCCTGGAGGATAGCGAATGTAATACCGATTTTCAAGAAGCAGGATAGATCACTATCCTCTAACTACCGCCCAATCAGTCTAACATCAATAGTAGGCAAATTACTGGAAGCAATCATTTCAAACTCTATTCGAAATCACCTGGAGAAGCACCAATTGATTAATGATTCCCAGCATGGCTTCACAAGCGGGCGTTCATGTCTAACTAATCTATTAACATTATTTTCATCAGTTTTCGAATCGGTGGACGAGGGGCACAATTATGATGTGGTATATCTCGACTTTAGCAAAGCCTTCGACAGAGTCCCCCACGAAAGACTAATTAGAAAGGTAGAAGCACATGGCATCAAAGGTAATATCCGTAGATGGATTAGGGCGTGGTTACGGGACAGGAAACAGCGAGTGAGCATTAACGGCTCTTAAGTCCCATTGGAGCAACGTCACTCGTGGAGTTCCCCAAGGCTCAGTACTTGGACCATTATTATTTATTATATACATAAACGACATAGATATCAGCATAGACAGCAACATAAGCAAATTTGCTGATGACACTAAATTAGGACGTGTTATTAAATCTAACGATGACTCCGCAAAACTACAGGAAGATCTAAACAAATTTTTCGAATGATCTGAAAAATGGCAGATGAAATTCAACGTGGACAAATGTAAAGTACTCAGTATAGGAGATGTAAACAGGGATACCAGATACCAGATGAACAACGATGCCATAGAGAAATCCGACTGTGAGAGAGATTTAGGATTAATGATAAGTAGGAACCTTAAGCCAAGTAAACAATGTGTTTTTGCTTGTAACAAGGCTAATAAAGTACTTGGGTTCATACAAAGGAGTGTTAGTTACAAGACTGGCGAGGTCATCCTAAAACTGTATCTTGCGCTTGTGAGACCACACCTGGATTATGCAGTTCAGTTCTGGTCACCGTATAACAGAATGGATATAGAATCCTTGGAAAGAATCCAGAGGAGAATGACAAGACTAATCCCGGGCATTAGGAACCTTGAGTATAGAGACAGGTTAAAACATCTTAATTTGCACTCCTTCGAGAGACGTAGAGTGAGGGGCGACCTGATAGAGGTGTATAAATGGAAGTCAGGGCTAAACAAAGGGGACATTACAAACGTACTCAAACTATCCAACCAGGAGCGAACTCGTAACAATGGTTTTAAATTAGAAAAATTTAGATTTAGGCGCGAAATAAGTAAACACTGGTTTGGAAACAGAGTAGTGGATGAATGGAACAAGTTACCAAATATCATCATTAACTCAAATATGCTGAATAGCTTCAAACATAGGTTGGATGCTTATATGAGCAATAGGGGTTGGGTGTAAACGGGACTGCCCAGTATGGGTCAATAGGCCCGCTGCAGTTTCCTCCATTCTTATGTTCTTATTCCTAAAAGTTAATTCATGTACCTGGTGAGTTACCCTAATTAAGGTTGTTTCAGGGTAATTTTGTTGCCATTTTAGACATTATATTGATAGTTTAAGTGTAAACTGCAGTGTAATGCCACCCTAGACCTAACCTAACCTAACCTCACCCATCCCATCCCATCCCATCCCAGTCCTGCTGACCTTTCCCTTGTGACCTGACTTCATCGCTGTGACCTCACCTCACCTCCACCCTCACCCATCGCTGCGATTATCAGGAGCGATAAGTAGCGAAACAGAAGGTCGGGTGGGGTCACGGGTCAGGCAGGCGGGTCAACAAAGGGTCATCCATCTTGTGTTGGTAAAATTTGGGTATGTTGGCACTGCGGGGTGAGCTAAGAACGCCCAGTACCCAGCCGCGCCCTAACAAAGTCCAGGCGGTCTTAACTCTATACAGTACTAACGCAAAATACTCATTACTGAATTGTTGTAAGATTTTGTTATGATATACCAACAACCAAGTCCAAGGGGCCATAGCTGAGCTCTGTACAGTAACACACAAACAGAGAGTGGTGTAGGTTGGCAGGTGTGTGACAGACAAAGAACGGAAGCTTCAGCAATATTGGGCAGGTAACACTCACCTTCACTCGTGCCAACATGACCCGGGGAACTCACACAACACCGCCACATAAAAACAGGTTCCGGGCGGTGTGTGTGTCGCGGCTTTGTGGCGGAGATTACCTACCACAGAGGTGTGTGTCTACCTACCACAGTGGTGTGTGTGCGTGTGTGTGTGTGTGTCTAATAATAATAATAATAATAATTAACGGTTTATTGAAAGATCATGGCAGCCAGAAGGCTGAAAATATACAGTACAGTTACATAATTGGTGAATGGGTCACCTAAGTGATACAAATATGATATATAATAATTAGGTGGGGAGAAGGTTATACTACAAGGCATTTCAACAAAGTGATAGTACAAAAAGGTAAGATTGATTAGTAGTGAATACACTGGTTGATTACGAGTTGTTGAAAATTTTTACAATGGTTGGGACTGGGCTGTTCTTATAGCGATCAGTACGTGCACGTATGGACTGGATGCGGTTGTGGTGTCGAACAGCAATTCGCGGTCGAAGGAATCTCAGGTGGAAGTAAAGAGCCGGTGTCGAGGATGGTGCAGAAGCGTCTCACCAAATTTGTAGATGACGTCGGGGTGATGATCAGAGAGAGTCGAAAGGGTCAGCGTGTTGAGCGCTTCTTGATATGTGGAGTAGGAAAGGGAGAGAATAATCTTGCATGTCCTCTTTTGCACTTTTTCGAGTTGTTTACGTTGTGTGGCTTTTAGTGTGTGTGTGTGTGTGTGTGTGTGTGTGTGTGTGTGTGTGTGTGTGTGTGTGTGTGTGACCACCTCTCCCTCTCTTTAGTGTATCAGTTTATCTCAACAAGTGATGTCAGGTAAGTATAATGACCCAGCCTCCTGAACAACCAAAACTCTCAAGTAGCAGTCTGGGCCTCACCTGAGGAACTGTCTGACGGAGGGCTGGTGATGAGCTGGAGGTGAATTAGTGGAGGGCTGAAAGTATTTGAAGGAGGCCGGGAAGGCTGTTGGGAGGTGGAGGAGGGCTGTAGGGAGGTGGGGGAGGGTTGCACACCTTAGCTTTTAGTTAGTATTTATCAACAGGTAACACATATAATAATTAAGCGAATTTAATTATTTTGGTGAAGTTGCGAGAACTGCTTATTAGAAAACTAAATTAAAGGAAATTTAGTTATTTTTTTAGTTGGAAATAGATTGTGAGATTGTGTGTTTGTGTGTGTGCGGGGCTGTGTACAACCTTATCGTGTGGCGGCAATATGTTAGTGTTAAAGTGCAAGCACTGCTTACTTTCTGTCAGTTTCAGCTACCGCCGCTGGCTAGCCCTCATGACGAACAGGGAAGCAACTTGCATAAGTCTTCCCCTGCCAGTACACAGCCTCTTCACCATCAAGACTCCTGCTGTGCCTCCTCGTAGCATCACAAGGTAACTGGGTACCTTGCAGCCCCAGGCTGGACCAGCAGGGGATCTTGGAGCAGCAGTGGGCCCCAGAGGGATAATGCATAGGCCCACCGGCATATGGACACGGTCAGATGATTGATAACCACTGCCCTACTGCCTTGCTGATTAACCTTGATAGGTATAAGGCTACTGGAGTAAACCCTGAAAGAAAAATCTGTGGTGGAACCTTGCATCAGGCAGACATGCTTACAGAGCTCCAGTAAGACCCCCAACGGCGGTATAGGTGGAAGAGGTGACCAACATGGGAACTCAACGACTACACCGGCGGATGAAGGCAATGCATGATGGACAGGCTACTAAAGCAAAACCCAACAATCTGGCCAATTGCCTTCCTTAGTCATTGCTGCTTCCTGCACCATTGGATTAGCAAAAGGGAGAACCAAGATGTGTGGTTGCAGCCTGCACTCCTGCCTCACCACATAAATCAACTCATGCACATTGCACAGCCATCATCCAGCTCATCACACTTTTCATTATCATCAAAACCTTTATACACCAAAAAGTCTAACGGCAGCAGATGAGTGGCGACGGGGAGAAAGCAGAGATGACTGCCGGGATTCTCTAATCACAACTCTGCACATGGGCAGCACAGATAGGATGATCGCTTATGCACTGGGATCTAGGCAGCAGAGCAATCCGGTCCTGCCTGTGCGACTGAGCAGCTTTTCGAGGAGCCACTCTGCTTGCCCCACATGGGGAGGGGGCTAGAAAAGGTGCCCTAAATATAGCCTGCCTAAAAAGACAACCTATCTGGGCAACTGCACCCAGTAAGGTCATCCTAATGTGGTTGAAAATATATACATAATTACAGATAAAAGCAAAAACAAACTATACAACTTCTTATCGCCACTGCATGGAATGTCAGGACTCTTCTGGATAATGGCACAAATGAGCATCCTGAAAGAAGAACAGCTCTTGTGGCAAAAGAGCTTTCTGTGTATAACAACGACATAGCAGCCATTAGTGAGTCCCGGCTTCCAGATGAGGGTCAACTCACAGAACGGGTCCGGCTATACTGTCTTTTGGAAGGGTAAGCCTGCTGCGGAGAGAAACAGCATTTATGAAGTTGGCTTTACCATTCGCCAATCCATTCTACACAGGCTAAATGAAATGCCTGTTGGGATCAACGAGTGCCTCATGATGCTCTGAGTCCCACTGAATCATTCACGTCATGCCTTCTTCCTCAGTACATATGCCCCAACACTGGATGAAGTGGATGATATCAAGGAGGCTTTTTATACCGACCTTCACATAGTGTTAACCACTATCCCCAGAGAAGATAGGGTTGTGCTCCTTGGTGACTTCATTGCCAGAGTTACAAGAGATGCTGACTTATGGCAGGGAACTATAGGGAGAAACAGAGTAGGCAAGTGTAATCAACGGCCTACTCCTCCTCAGCAAATGTGCTCAACACAACCTCACTATCACCAACACCTTGTTTGGCAGTCCGACAAGCTCAAGGGTTCTTGACAATACCCACCATCCAAACATTGGCATCTCATTGACTACATCATTGTCAGAGAAAGAGATTGCCGAGATGACCTAATCACCCAGCCATACAAAGCTCAAACTACTGTGTCACAGATCATCGGCTTGTCAGTGTCAAACTCTTCCTCCAGATCGAGGGTGGACTGATAAACAACCCAATAACAAACAACTCACATCTGAGTGCCGATTGGATATCCTCGACACTGTCATGAGAACAACCCACAGAGAGACCCTCGGCCAGAATGAAAGAATACACCAGGACTGGTTTGATGAGAATGACCAGGGAAATCAATGTAGTCGTCGATGATAATCATGCTGCTTTAAGTGACTGGTAGAGCATCCCTTAGTCTCGGATCAAAGCTGATACCTTCCTCAAGAAGAAGTAGGAGGCCCAGCATTAACCTCCCAATCTAAAGAACGAATCGTTGAAAAATGAAGCATGTGAAATGCCAAACTTGCAGATCAACACAAAATGTGCAAATTTTTCAATTCCACTGAAACATTTTATGGCCCAATTACTCCTGGTGCAGCCCCCCTCTGCTAATCCGATGGTAGCTCCTTAATTAAAGATGAAGAAGGCATCCTCTGGTGCTGGAGAGCACTACTATTCCCTGCTCAACCGAAACACTGATGTGGATGTCCTGACTGCCCGCTTGTGAAGCCATGCTGGGAATCATTAATCAATTGGTGCTTCTCCAGGTGATTCCGAATAGAGTTTGAAATGATTGCTTCCAGTAAATTGCCTACTATTGATGTTAGACTGATTGGGCGGTAGTTAGAGGATAGTGATCTATCCTGCTTCTTGAAAATCGGTATTACATTCGCTATCCTCCAGGATTCTGGTACTATACCTGTTTTTAAGGACATGTTAAACAACTTTGCTAAAGGCATACTAAGCTCTTCCTTACATTCATTTAATACTCTGGCAAATATCTCATCGGGACCAGGTGACTTATTAGGCTTTAGTTTGTCTATTTGCTTACTAACATCGTTACTAGTCACTACTATCTCGCATAATTACTTTTCTTCACTGTCTCTGAATAGAGTCGGTGCCTCGGGTATCATGTTTAAATTTTCGGTGGTGAAAACTGTTGAAAAATATTTATTCACATTATTGCTCATTTCTCCGTCATTATTAGTTAGTTCGCCGGTATCTGACTGTAATGGTCCAATCTTATCTCGTGTTTTAGTTTGATACATTTGGTAGAATCCTTTGGGGTTTGTCTTCGCCTCCCTTGCTATCTTCAGTTCATTATTCTTCTCTGCTCTCCTTATCTTGGTCTTAACCCTACCGGCCAATACCTTATAATAATCCTGGAGGTAAATTTCGCCACGATTTATCCTTCTACCTATAGCCTTCCTTTGGCCAATAATGTTCTTTAAATAATTATTTATCCATTTAGGGTCATTGTTGTCTGATCTGAGCTTTTTGTATGGTATGTTCTACCTTTGTGCATTAAGTAACTCATTATTTAAATTGTCCTAGAACTCGGCAATCTCAGATCTCGTTATCAGGTCTGTGTCAGCCGTCAGGTTCGCGGGTGGAGTGAGGTCGGTGTGAGTCACCCCCAGGCGTGATGCCCCTTCCCTCAACTGCCTCTTCAAACTATCAAAGTTTGCCCTTATGAAATCTGGGACTTTAGTGGAATTTTCCTTTCGTCCGCCCTGAAAATCTAACTGGAATCTAATTTCTTTGTGATCGCTGTTTGCAAGTTCGTTCCCTACCTCGACATTGCTAATGAGGTTTTCTCTGTTCGACAGAACTAAATCGAGTATTATTACCCCGGGTGGGTTCGGTTATATGTTGACTTAGGAAACAGTCCTGGATCGTTTCGAGAAAATCCTCTGATTCTGAGTTACCCGTAAGTTCAATCCAATCTATTTGGCCAAGGTTAAAGTCGCCTACGATACAGACTTTGTTGTGTATGGAAGCCCTGCACATTTCATCCCAGATAAGTCGCTCATTAACTCTATCAAGATTGGGAGGTCTATATTTTACACCTGTGATTAATTTTTCCTTACCGTCGATTAATTCTATCCAAATCGTTTCTGTATGCCGCTCAGTTTTTATTTCCTTATTTATTTCACACTTCACGTTATCCCTGACATACATTGCTACTCTGCCTCCTTTCCTGGTCTGCCTGTCGGTATGGAACAATTTGTAACCTGCAATTTGGTATTCGACAGGTAACTCACGTGAGTCTAGGTTGATCCATGTAGACATTTCGGTTAGTCGTGTTCTGAGTCCTCCCCTTACCGCATTTAGGTCTTAACTCCCTGTCTAATTTAGTTTTGTCATCATTCTTAACACTATTTCCCTGTAATCTTTCACTTTGTTTACCCGCTCCCACTGCAGGTCCTCCACCCCCGTGCCCATATGTTCCCTTAGTAGTTTAAAGACTTCGATATCTTTTGAACTGCGCCCTCTAGAGACCCCGCCAGGGTTGCCACCCCATCCCGAGACAAGTGCACCCCATCCCTAGCATAAAGGTCCCTTCTGCCGTAGAAGTTGTCCCAGTTGTCAATGAATGGGATTGATATTGACTTGCAATATCTGTCAAGACGGTCGTTGACACCATCTGCCCTTGACAACCATTCATTGCCAAGTCTCCTTCTAGGCAGGACACCGCATATGATAGGGATCCCTCCCTTATTCCTAATACGATCTACGGCTGCCTTGAACTTATCAAGAAGCTCCTGGCTCCTACGCCGGCCAATATCATTGCCTCCTGCACTGAGGCAGATAATGGGTTTGTTCGTGTCCCAGCGCAGGTCGTGGGTCTTAGGGTAGGTCGTGGGTCTTAGGGTAGGTCGTGGGTTTCAGGGCAGGTCATGGGTTACGGGTTAGGTTATTATTATTTTTGTTGTTGTTGTCGTTGTTATTGTTGTTTTTGTTGTTGTTGTTGGTCTTCTCCTTGTCTGTTTGTGTGTTATTTTCCTTCTCTTTTTTATTCATCGTCGTCTGTTTCCCCGTCTTACCCTTCTCCTCCATTTCATTAGTATTCATCATCATTGTTCATCACCATTAGTCATCATTATTCATCGTGACGGTTGGTAGCTCTGGTCATCATTATTTATTCTGGTAGTCATCGTGACGGTTGGTAGCCCTGCGCGGATCCAACATGGCGGCGAGAGGCAAGGACCGTAAAATCGCGATGGTTATAATTACAGTTTCCCCGCACCGCTCCTGAACAGTCGGCAGTGGTCCGCGGCGCCGTCAGAACTACACCTCTCACTGGCACACCTGCCCGGCCACCGTGGCGGCGTCGACCTGGCCCTAATAATGAGATAATGGCGACTTTCTACCTGAGGGATGGAGGTCCTAGGATATGCTTTATTGGGCGTGTTGATGGTGTACGCCCCCGCTGTCTCACCTGAAGATTAGACAACCACTGCTACTTAGCGAGGTTAGGTTAGGTTAGGTAGTGGATGTAGTAGCTATGACTCCCTTCATCCCTCACCCCTCCCCCCCCCCGTCACCCACCTCCTCCCCCACCCTCCCGGAACTACCGTGGGCAGCAATCACCACGGACCATAATTAGTATACAGCCTTAATGCACTTTTGAGGATATGTGTGAAAATTTAGCCTCAGCTGGAACCTTGTGTGAGAGAGAGAGGGAGAAGGAAGGGAGTGAGAGAGAGAGACAGAGAGAGAGAAACAGGGAGGTAGAAGAGAGATAGAGATAAAAAAGTGAGGAAGAGAGAGAATGAGAGAGATGGAAGAAGTGGGATTGAGAGGGCGGGGAGGGGGAGAGAAAATTGTCAATAGTTGCAACTTTAATATCTTAAACCTAACTCACTACCACTGACCTAACCTAACCTAACCTAACCTAACTCACTACCACTGACCTAACCTAACCTAACCTAACCCAACCCAGCCTTAAATAACTTAAACCTTACTTAACCTAACCAAAGGTAACCTAACCTACTCTAATCTAACTTAACCAAGCTAAACCTAACCTATCCTATTTTATTTTAACCTTACCTATCCTAACCTAATCTAACGAAACCTAACCTAACCAAACAAAAACTAATCAAACCTAACTTAAAAAAAACAAGGCAAAGGTAACTATATATAACCTAACCTCACCTCACCTCACCTCACCTAACCTAACCTAACCTCACCTAACCGCACCTCACCTCGCCTCACCTCACCTCCTCATCTCACCTCACCTCACCTCACCTCATCTCACCTCACCTCACCTAACCTAACCTCACCTCATCTCACCTCACCTCACCTCATGTTACTGCTACGTACATATCATCATCCGTGTTTTCCTCTACAAAGTTGTGTTAGCTGGAGGTAATTACTGTACGTTATTGTTCCATATCACTGGCGGAAACCGTGGACCGTTTCACACCCCTAACCTCACACCTGAAATTATCGCCACCTGGCCACCCCAAATTACCTGTTTAGGGTCGAAAATTAGATGTTTAGACTCAGAAGATTAGGGAGGAACCCAAAATGAAATCCTCTCCGTTTCACCTTCTGTTAATGTTTATATGTTTGTTACCCCTCGCCGCCTGTCTCTGGAGGGGTAAAGTGTCTGTCTGTCTGTCTGTCTGTCTTTTACTATCAGGTCTCATAAGGGTTCAATATGGTGTATTTTGTCATTATTTTCTCGCCTCTGAAGATGTGTGTGTGTGTGTGTGAGAGAGAGAGAGAGAGAGAGAGAGAGAGAGAGATTGAACACCATCACCATAATATCGTTTAAATTAACCAAACGTCGTGGGCGAACTGTAAGGATGGAGTAATGGTCGTCGACAGTTCATTATCTTCTCCAGTACAACTCTGGTGCCAAACATCATGAAAGGATGGGACTTACCATATTAGATTCCTGGATAAAAGTAACAAAAAATAACTTGGAGGCCAAAATATATGTATCAAATTAAATCTTATATAGGAACAAAGTAGAGACTCGAGGTGCCACGTAGATAATTTCAGTTATCATATATCAGAAATTTGCTGCATATCGATTCACCAATTTGATCTGGCGACTCCGTGTAGGTCTTCAACTGTTTGTATACCTGTACTGTGTAGGTACAGTGTTTGTATACCTACACTGTGTAGGTACAGTGTTTGTATACCTGTACTGTCTAGGTGCAGTGTTTGTATACCTGCACTGTCTAGGTACATTGTTTGTATACCTGTACTGTCTAGGTACAGTGTTTGTATACCTACACTGTCTAGGTACAGTGTTTGTATACCTACACTGTCTAGGTACAGTGTTTGTATACCTGCACTGTCTAGGTACAGTGTTGTATACCTACACTGTCTAGGTACATTGTTTGTATACCTGTACTGTCTAGGTACAGTGTTTGTATACCTACACTGTCTAGGTACAGTTTTTGTATACCTACACTGTCTAGGTACAGTGTTTGTATACCTGCACTGTCTAGGTACAGTGTTTGTATACCTACACTGTCTAGGTACAGTGTTTGTATACCTACACTGTCTAGGTGCAGTGTTTGTATACCTGCACTGTCTAGGTGCAGTGTTTGTATACCTACACTGTCTAGGTGCAGTGTTTGTATACCTGTACTGTCTAGGTACAGTGTTTGTATACCTGCACTGTCTAGGTGCAGTGTTTGTATACCTGTACTGTCTAGGTACAGTGTTTGTATACCTGCACTGTCTAGGTACAGTGTTTGTATACCTGCACTGTCTAGGTACAGTGTTTGTATACCTGCACTGTCTAGGTGCAGTGTTTGTATACCTGCACTGCTCCTTAGGGGTAGCTATGTTTGTATACCCACATTCACCCAGGCATGCGTTTGTATACCCACATCAGCAGGGTACAGTGTTGTATACCCACACTGCTCGGGTACAGTGTTGTACACCTGCCACCGTTCAGGGCACATTGGTTTGTATACCTGTACTGCTCAGGTACAGTGTTGTATACCTACACTGTTCAGGGTGTCAAGTGTTGTATACCCACACTGCTCAGGTACAGTGTCGTATACCTGCACTAGCCCAGGGTGCGTTTGTATACCTGCACTGTTCCAGGCACATTGTTTGTATACCTGTACTGTGTAGGTACAAAGTTTGCATACCACACTGCTCAGGGCACAGTGTTTGCATACCCATGACTGTTCAGGGTACAGTGTTTGTATACCTGGGCACTGTTCAGGCATTGTTTGTATGCCCGCACTGTGTAGGTACAGTGTTTGTATACCTACACCGTTCAGGCAGCTGGTGTTGCATACCTGTACTGTTCAGGCACAGTGTTGTATACTCCACACTGTCTAGTGCTGCTGTATACCACATTCAGGGTACAGTGTCATACCTGCACCGTCTAGGTACAGTGTTTGTGGCTACCTGCACTGTCTAGGCATACTTGTATACTGCACTGTGTACAGTGTATACCCACACTGCCCAGGTACAGTGTTTATATACCTGTGATTAAAATCTAGGTACAGTGTTGTATACCCACACTGTCTAGGTGCACAGTGCTGTATACCTGGCTACTGCTCCAGGTACAGCATACCTGCACTGCTCCAGGGTACAAGTGTTTGTATACCTGCAATTGCTCAGGTACGCAAGCTGTATGTCTGCACTGTAGGCACAAAGTTTGTATACCCACACTGTTCCAAAGGTACAGTGCTTGCATACTCCACATTGCTAGGGTACAGGTTGTATACCCACACTGCTCCAGGCACAGTGTTTGTATACCACTGTCTAGGCACAGTGTTGTGCTACCTGCTGACTGTTCAGGGTACAGTGTTGCATACCCACACTGTCTAGGCACATTGTTTGCATACCTGTACTGGTTCAGGCACAGTGTCATACCCACACTGCTCCAGGGCACAGCAAGCTGTATACCCACACTGCCCAGGGTACAGTGTCGGCTACCTGCACTGCTCCCAAGGCTGGTGTTTGTATTACCTGCACTGTCTAGGGTACATTGTTTGTATACCTGTACTGTGTAGGTACAGTGTTTGTATACCCACACTGTCTAGGGCAGTGTTTTGTATACCCACACTGTCTAGGGTACAGTGTTTGTATACCTGCACCAATTTGTGCGGCTATTGTTTGTATACCTGCACTGTAGGGTACAGTGTTTGCATACCTACACTGTTCAGGTACAGTGTTTGTATACCTGTACTGCTCAGGTACGGTGTTGTATACCCACACTGGTTCAGTAACAGTGTTGCATACCCACTGTCTAGGTACAGTGTCGCATCCCCACACCGTTCAGGGGTACATTGTTTGTATACCTGTACTTGCTCAGGTACATTGTTTGTATACCAAGAATTGCTCCAGGGTACATTGTATGTATACACGTACTGTCTAGGTACATTGTTTGTATACCTGTACTGTGGGGAAAGGGCCATTGTTTGTATACCTGTACTGTGTAGGTACAGTGTTTGTATACCCACACTGTCTAGGTACAGTGTTTGTATACCTGTACTGTCTAGGTACATTGTATGGTATGGATACGTACTGTCTAGGGTACATTGTTTGCGTGGCCTGTACTGCTCCAGGTACATTGTTTGTATACCTGCACTGTCTAGGGTACAGTGTCAGATACCACCGTCTAGGGTATTATTGTATGTATACATGTACTGCTCCAGGTACATTGGTTTGCATGGCCTGTACTGTCTAGGCACATTGTTTGTAAGGCCTGCACTGTGCAGGCTAGTGTTTGTATACCTACACTGCTCCAGGGCACAGTGTTGTATACCACACTGTCTAGGTACAGTGTCGTATCCCCACACTGTTCAGGGCACAGGTTTGTATGGCCTGCATTGTCTAGGCACAAGTGTTTGTATACCTGGTACTGTCTAGGCACATTGTTTGCTACCTGCACTGTGTAGGCACAGTGTCGTATATTCTGCACTGTGTAGGCACAGCTGTATACCTGCACTGTGTAGGCACAGTGTTTGTATACCTACACTGTCTAGGCATGTTTGCATAAATTTGCATCAAGTCTAGGCACATTGTTTGTATACCTGCACTGTGGCACAGTGTTTGTATACCTGCACTGTGTAGGTACAGTGTTTGCATACCTGCACTGTGTAGGTACAGTGTTTGCATACCTACACTGCCCACAGTGTTTGTATACCTGCACTGTTCAGGGTACAGTGTTGTATACCTACACTGTTCAGGTACAGGCTGTATACCCACACTATTCAGGTAATAGTGTCGTATACCTACACTGTCTAGGTACAGTGTTTGCATACCTGCACTGTCTAGGCAATATTGTTTGCTACCTGTACTGTTCAGGTGCACATTGTTTGTATACCTGGTACTGTGTAGATACATTGTTTGTATACCTGCACTGTGTAGGCACATTGGTTTGTATACCTGTACTGTCTAGGCACATTGTTTGTAATCTGTACTGTGTAGATACATTGTTTGTACACCTGTACTGTGTAGATACATTGTTTGTATACCCGTACTGTGTAGGTAATATTGTTTGTACACCTGTACTGTCTAGGCACATTGTTTTTGTATACCTGTACTGTCTAGGCACATTGTTTGTATACCTGTACTGTCTAGGCACATTGTTTGTATACCTGCACTGTGTAGGTACATTGTTTGTATACCTGTACTGTGTAGGTACAGTGTTTGTGGCTACCTGTACTGCGTAGGCAATATTGTTTGTACTCACACTGCCCAGGGGTACATTGTTTGTATACCTGCACTGTCTAGGCACATTGTTTGTATACCTGTACTGTTCAGTACATTGTTTGTGGCTACCTGTACTGTGTAGGTACATCATTTTGTATACCTGTACTGTGTAGGCACATTGTTTGTATACCTGTACCGTGTAGGCACATTGTTTGTATACCCGTACCGTGTAGGCACATTGTTTGTAATAATTCGTACTGTTCAGGCACATTGTTTGTATACCCGTACTGTGTGGTGTACATTGTTTGTATACCCGTACCGTTCAGGTATTGTTTGTATAATTTGCATTGTGTAGGTACATTGTTTCAGGCTACTTCCGTACCGTGTAGTGGGTTGATTGTTTGTATACCTGTACTGTCTAGGTACATTGTTTGTATACCTGTACTGTCTTGTGTGCCACGTTTGTATACCCTGTACTGTCTAGGTTCATTTGTATACCTGTACTGTCTAGGCACATTGTTTGTATACCTGTACTGTAGGTACATTGTTTGTATACCCGTACTGTGTAGGTACATTGTTTGCATGTACCTGTACTGTGTAGGTAATATTGCTTGTATACCTGTACTGTTCCAGTACATTGTTTTGTATACCTGTACTGTTCAGGCACATTGTTTGTATACCTGTACTGTTCAGGCATTGTTTGTATACCTGTACTGTGTAGGCACATTGTTTGCATATTCGGTAACGCAGGTACATTGTTTGTATAATTCGTACTGTGCAGGCACATTGTTGTAGGTTGCCTGTACTGTGTAGATACATTGTTTGTATACCTGTACTGCAGGTACATTGTTTGTATACCTGTACTGTCTAGGTAATATTGTTTTATACTGTACTGTGTAGGTACATTGTTTGGTATAGCCTGTACTGTGTAGGTAATATTGTTTGTATACCTGTACTGTGTAGGCATATTTGGTGGTTACCTGTACTGTGTAGGTACATTGTTTGGTATACCTGTAATTGTCTAGGCAATATTGTTTGTATACCTGTACTGTCTAGGTAATATTGTTTGTATATTCTGTACTGTGTAGGTACATTGTTTGCTACCTGTACTGTGTAGGTAATATTGTTTGTATACCTGTACTGTAGTAGGTACATTGTTTTATACTGTACTGTGTAGGTACATTGTTTGTATACCTTGGTACTGTGTAGGCAATATTGTTTGTATACCTGTACTGTGTAGGCACATTGTTTGCATACCCGTACTGTGTAGGCATTGTTTGCATACCTGCACTGTGTAGGTGGTTATTTGTATACCTTGCCACTGTGTAGGTACATTGCTTCTGGTATACCTGTACCGTTCAGGCACATTGTTTGTATAATTGTACTGTCTAGGTATTATTGTTTGTATACCTGTACTGTCTAGGGTATTATTGTTTGTATACCTGTACTGTGTAGGTACATTGTTTGTATACCTGTATTGTCTAGGTACATTGTTTGCATACCTTGGGTAAATTGTCTAGGCACATTGTTTGTATACCTACACTGTGTAGGTACATTGTCGGCTACCCGTACTGTCTAGGTACATTGTTTGTATACCTGTACTGTGTAGGCACATTGTTTGTATACCTGTACTGTTCAGGGTATTATTGCTTGTATACCTACACTGTGTAGGTACATTGTTTGCATACCTGTAATGTCTAGGTACATTGTTTGGTATACCTGTACCGTCTAGGCAATATTGCTTGTACTCACACCTGTGCAGGCACATTGTTTGGTATACCCGTACTGTCTAGGCACATTGTTTGCATACCTGTACTGTCTAGGTATTATTGTTTGTATACCCACACTGTGTAGGTACATTGTTTGTATACCTGTACTGTAGGTAATATTGTTTGTAATACCTGTACTGTGTAGGTACATTGTTTGTATACCTGTACTGTGTAGGCAGTTGGTTGTTTTTGTATGTACTCCACACTGTGTAGGTACATTGTTTGCATACCCGTACTGTCTAGGCAATATTATTCATATACCTGCAATTGTGTAGGCACATTGTTTGTATACCTGTACTGTCTAGGTACATTGTTTGTATACCTGTACCGTGTAGGTACATTGTTTGTATACCTGCAATTGCTCCAGGTACATTGTTTGTATACCTGTACCGTGTAGGTACATTGTTTGTATACTCCTGTCGTGTACATTGTTTGTATACCTGTGTACTGTCTAGGGTACATTGTTTGTATACCTGCACTGTTCAGGGGTACATTGTTTGGTAATACCTGTACTGTCTAGGCAATATTGTTTGTAAAACTCACACCGTGTAGGTACATTGTTTGTATACCTGTACTGTCTAGGCACATTGTTTGTATAATTGGTACTGTGTAGGTACATTGTTTTTATGTTCTGGTACGCCCAGTACATTGCTTTGTATACCCGTATTGTGTAGGTATTATTGGTTTGCATAATTTCACACTGTGTAGGCGGTTATCATTTGTATACCTGTACTAAGCAGGTATTATTGTTTGTATACCTGTACTGTGTAGGTACATTGTTTGTATACCTACACTGTGTAGGTACATTGTTTGTATACCTGTACTGTCTAGGTACATTGTTTGTATACCTGTACTGTCTAGGTACATTGTTTGTATACCTGTACTGTCTTGGTACATTGTTTGTATACCTACACTGTGTAGGTACATTGTTTGTATACCTACACTGTCTAGGTACATTGTTTGTATACCTGTACTGTCTAGGTACATTGTTTGTATACCTACACTGTCTAGGTACATTGTTTGTATACCTGTACTGTCTAGGTACATTGTTTGTATACCTACACTGTCTAGGTACATTGTTTGTATACCTACACTGTCTAGGTACATTGTTTGTATACCTGTACTGTCTAGGTACATTGTTTGTATACCTGTACTTTCTAGGTACATTGTTTGTATACCTACACTGTGTAGGTACATTGTTTGTATACCTGTACTTTCTAGGTACATTGTTTGTATACCTACACTGTGTAGGTACATTGTTTGTATACCTGCACTGTGTAGGTACATTGTTTGTATACCTACACTGTGTAGGTACATTGTTTGTATACCTGTACTTTCTAGGTACATTGTTTGTATACCTACACTGTGTAGGTACATTGTTTGTATACCTGTACTGTGTAGGTACATTGTTTGTATACCTACACTGTGTAGGTACATTGTTTGTATACCTGTACTTTCTAGGTACATTGTTTGTATACCTACACTGTGTAGGTACATTGTTTGTATACCTGTACTGTGTAGGTACATTGTTTGTATACCTACACTGTGTAGGTACATTGTTTGTATACCTGTACTTTCTAGGTACATTGTTTGTATACCTGTACTTTCTAGGTACATTGTTTGTATACCTGCACTGTGTAGGTGCATTGTTTGTATACCTGCACTGTGTAGGTGCATTGTTTGTATACCTGCACTGTGTAGGTGCATTGTTTGTATACCTGCACTGTGTAGGTGCATTGTTTGTATACCTGCACTGTGTAGGTGCATTGTTTGTATACCTGCACTGTGTAGGTGCATTGTTTGTATACCTGCACTGTCTAGGTGCTGAACATCTTATTGTCTCTCTCTCTCTCTCTCTCTCTCTCTCTCTCTCTCTCTTACCATTACACCAGCCCAGTTACTTATCAAATTAAACAATATATCGTGAACACAACACCACACGAGCACTCGGCCTGATGGCGGGACTGCAAGTCACTATTTAGGGGCAAAGTGGTGGGTCTGGTGGGTTCTGTGGCGTCTGCTAGTGGGAAAAACTAGTAAGCGCCTGGGTATTGGAGGCTGGTTGTGGGCGTGTACGTGCAGCGTCTTGGTCACCCAGGTTAAGGGGCTGTGAGGTCTGTAATCACAAGGGCGCCCCACGTAATGTGAATCCTTGTGTCCGATCCTTTGATCAAGTGATTATTGATTTTGTCACCTGTTGTGTTTCTTGTGGTTGACTCTCTCTCTCTCTCTCTCTCTCTCTCTCTCTCCCTGCCTGTCTTTGTGACCTTTTGTTTCTGTTCTGTCTGTCTGTCTGTCTGTCTGTCTGTCTGTCTGGTGTTGCTCCATAATGCTGCTTCTGGAAATGTTTTTATGCCGTCGTATAAAACGTTATCATCATCCTGGCCGGTTACGGTGGTAGTCCCTCACACACGTAATTGGTGAAGGACGACATGTGTCTCCGGGTAGAGGGGTGAGTTACAGCGCCGCTCCAGACGTCGCAGCATCCATTATCCTCATCATAAATTCTCCCTGGCCCGGAAAAAAACACAGGTAATTGACTAATAAATCGAGTAATTAGCCTCTATTTGCCTCATTTAGACAACAATGGGTGGTTGTTCGGGCGACCATAACGTAGCCCTGGTAAACACTGTGGCCTTGACTCCTCCACGACCTCTCTCTCTCTCTCTCTCTCTCTCTCTCTCTCTCTCTCTCCAGCTTGCAGGTTATTTTCCATATTGCTAGTTCATATTTTTTCCCTATATAATGTGAATGGTTAACTTGTGACAGGTGATGAGATAGTGACCACCTAATGTTGCCAGGAAGCGCGAGAGAGATGAAACTATATTGGTGAGAAACATGAGGAAAGTCTCTCACCATCTTGTACAGTATATCTCTTAAGAAACCCTCATCCAGTATTTTAATTTATTTAGTTATTTATCTTCCAATTTTAGATCATTTTTTATACAGTGAGGCGTCTTTAAAGTTCTCATCTTACCTGGAATATAAAAAAATAGATAATAACCCGTCAGAGGTGAAGGTAGGTCGTGCTCTCCTCTCCATCCCCACCCCCTCCTCCACACTCCTACCCCTCCTCCACACTCCTACCCCTCCTCCACACTCCTACCCCTCCTCCACACTCCTCCCCTCCTCCCCCTCCTCCACATTCCTCTTCTCCTCCCCCTCCTCCACACTCTTAGCCCTCCCCTCCCCTTCCCCTCCCTACCCCTCCTCCTCTCCTCCCCTCCTCCCCCTCCTCCACCTCTCCTCCTCCCCTCCTCCACCTCCTCCCCCTCCCCTCCCCTCCCACCTGCTACCCCTCCTCCACGCCTCCCCTCCTCCCCTCCTCCTCCCCTCACTCCTTCCCCTCCTCCCTCCTTTTCCCTCCGCCCTCCATCATCATCATCAAGTGATCCTATTTTTCATCATCAGTAGTTATTTAAGCGTTTGTTCATATTTCACAACTTTATATATATATATATATATATATATATATATATATATATATATATATATATATATATATATATATATATATATATATATATGTGTGTGTGTGTGTGTGTGTGAGTGTGTTGCGTGAAGAACTCCATGAGGCGTCTAATAATATCAAGAAGGGTCAAGTTAGTTGGGGTTTAGTCCGTGAAAGTGACGGAGAGCCAATATAAACATCTCCGTTTATTTGTATCGTTATCGGAATTTTTTCAAGACTAATTCATGATTGACTGCCGCACCAGACCGCACGGTAGACCTCACAAACACACCTAAACATTGTCTAAAATGACGAAGTAAACACACATTGTGGAGGAGTGTGAGAAGAGGGAGGTGCAGGAGGCACTCGCCAGGACGCCACACGTAGACAATGGCGGGAATAATTTGAGCCTGGTCTCTCACAGCTCCACCGTGATAGGCATCTTGGGACATAGTTTGGTGGGATGGTCCATTGTCCTGATGTGTGTATGGTGTCACAGGGCGGCCCTCTCCCTCCCGAGGCTTGTAGTGGGGTCCTATTTGGCCTCTTTCTGGAGTCTTGGAGGATCTTTGGGTAAACTAGACAGGCTTGGCGTCGTCTTAGTAGGATCTGGGGGATGAACTAGTCCAATAAGGTTCTTTTTGGGGGACGTAGGAGTTTATCGCTTACTCTTGTAGGACTTGTTGCTTCGTGGCAGGACTCTACAGTTTCTACAGCCTCTAACCGCGTGTAGGGGGAATTCCACGTCTTGTAGGATCCAAAGATTATTTAGGTCAACCTGAAGTAGTTTTGAAGGATCGCATAGAGGGCGTAAATGATTGTCTATAAGATAGCATTTAACCATTTAGGTCATAAGCACCATTATATAAAGGGTCTTGTGAGTTATGTAATGAAGACCACAGCTGTTTATTACTGTGTGCTTCCCTAACCTAACCTAACCTAACCTAACCTAACCTAACCTAACCTAACCAAACCTAACTTAATCTAATTTAACTCAACTTGACCTTTCTTAACCCAACTTAACATAACTGAACCAAACTTAGTCTAGCTTAACTTAATTAACTTACCTAATTTCATCTAACTTTACCTAACATACCTTAACCTAACTTAACCTAACTTTTGTTAACCAAGTGTACACACACACACACACACACATCATTACTTTGTTTGTTATCCTCCTCAGAGAAGATAAAAGTGTGTGTGTGTGCGTGTGTGTGTGTGTGTGTGTGTGTGTGTGTGTGTGTGTGTGTGTGTGTGTGTGTGTGTGTGTATACTAGACAGGAGGTATATAATTTACCATTATACATGATATATACAGTATATATATATATATATATATATATATATATATATATATATATATATATATATATATATATATATATATATATATATATAT
Organism: Homarus americanus; assembly: GCF_018991925.1. Classification (NCBI taxonomy): domain Eukaryota; kingdom Metazoa; phylum Arthropoda; class Malacostraca; order Decapoda; family Nephropidae; genus Homarus; species Homarus americanus. The sequence continues at coordinate 144,158 of NW_024755318.1, forward strand.
ATATATATATATATATATATGCCTCTATGCCCCAGGTATGTACACTACTATATAAATTATGTTCTTATATAAATTAGTCTCTGAACACAAGTGGTTGACAACGGAACCTGTCTGAGGCGAAGCTGGGAATGACCTGTTTGTTTGTTTGGTTCGTTTTATTGTTTGTTTGTTTTGTTTAATATCTGTTTTTTTAATGTTTGTTTTTTGTTTGATTGTTTTTTATTGTTTTATTGTTTGTTTGTTTGCTTTTTGTTTGTTTGTTTGGTTGGTTTTATTGTTTGATGGTTTTGTTTTATCTGTTTTCTGTTTGGATGTTTTATTCTTTGTTTGTTTGTTTTTTGTTGTAAGATGTGTCACTAGTGCAGTAAATCCAGGCCCCAGGCCCCGTCGTGGGTCGTTTGACCTGTGCTCGGGTGGGCTAATTCCCGCAAAAAAAAACCACTCCCTCCCTCCCTCCCTCCAGTAAAGTGTGTCACTAGTGCAGTACCTCCACCACACACTCCCTCCTCCCTCCTCCGGGTAAGGTGTGTCACTAGTGCAGTATCTCCACACACCTCCTCCCTCCTCCCTCCCTCCAGTAAAGTGTGTGTCACTAGTGCAGTACCTCCACCACACACTCCCCTCCCTCCCTCCCTCTGCAAGGTGTGTCACTAGTGCAGCATCTCCACCACACCTCCCTCCCTCCAGTAAGGTGTGTCACTAGTGCAGTACCTCCACCACACACTCCTCCCTCCCTTCCCTCCCTCCAGTAAGGTGTGTCACTAGCAGCACCTCCACCACACCCCTCCCTCCCTTCCTCCCTCCCTCCTCCCCCTCCGGTAAGGTGTGTCACTAGTGCAGTACCTCCACCACACACTCCCTCCTCCCTCCCTCCCTCCAGTAAGGTGTCACTAGTGCAGCACCTCCGCCACACCTCCTCCCTCCCTCCCTCCCTCCTTCCTCCCTCAGGTAAGGTGTGTCACTAGTGCAGTACCTCCGCACACTCCCCTCCCTCCTCCCTCCCTCCCTCCAGTAAGGTGTGTCACTAGAGCAGCACCTCCGCCACCTCCCTCCCTCCCTCCCTCCAGTGGGTGTGTCACTAGTGCAGCACCTCCGCCACCCTCCCTCCCTCCCTCTCCTCCTCCCTCCCAGGTAGGTGTCCACTAGTGCCACCTCCCCACACTCTCCCTCCCTCTCCCCTCAGTAGTGTGTCACTAGTGCAGCACCTCCAACACCTCCCTCCTCCTCCCTCCCTCCTTCCCAGTAAGTGTGTCACTAGTGCAGCACCTCCGCCACCTCCCCTCCCTCCCTCCCTCCTCCCTCCTCCCTCCCTCCCTCCAGTAAGGTGTGTCACTGTAGCACCTCCCGCCACACTCCTCCCTCCTTCTCCTCCCTCCCTCCAGGTAAGGTGTGTCACTAGTGCAGTACCTCCACCACACACTCCTCCCTCCCTCCCTCCCTCCAGTAGTGTGTCACTAGTGCACCTCCACCCACCCCCTCCCTCCCTCCTCCCTCCCTCCCTTCCAGTAAGGTGTGTCACTAGTGCAGCTCCGCCACCACTCCCTCCCCTCCTCCCTCCCTCCCCCTCCTCCCCTCCCCTCCAGTAGGTGTGTCACTAGTGCAGCACCTCCACCCACCCCCTCCCTCCCTCCTTCCTCCCCTCCTCCCTCAGGTAGTGTGTCACTAGTGCAGTACCTCCACCACACCCTCCTCCTCCCTCCCCTCCAGTAAGGTGTGTCACTAGTGCAGTACCTCCACCACACACCCCTCCCTCCCTCCAGTAAGGTGTGTCACCTGTGCAGTACCTCCACCACCTCCTCCTCTCCCTCCCCTCCGGTAAGGTGTGTCACTAGTGCAGTACCTCCACCACACTCCTCCCTCCCTCCAGTAAGGTGTGTCACTAGTGCAGTACCTCACCACCTCCTCCCTCCCTCAGGTAAGGTGTGTCACTAGTGATACCTCACCACACACCTCCCTCCCTCCCTCCCTCCCTCCGGTAAGGTGTGTCTCTAGTGCAGTACCTCCACCACACTGCCTCCCTCCCTCCAGCGGGTGTCACTAGTGCAGTACCTCCGCCACCACACTCCCTCCCTCCCTCCCTCCTTCCTCCCCTCAGGTAAGGTGTGTCACTGATCACCTCCACCACACTCCCCCACCAGCGTCATAGGGCCTACTACCTGTACAGAGCCGTGTATCTGCCTGCTGCCCTGACAGGTGAGGGAGTCTACCTGGCAATGCTATGTTGTGGAGGTGTTGTTGTGGTGGTGATGTGGTGGTAATGTTGTAGAATGCTGTGTTGTGGTGGTAGTGATAGTGCTGTAGAGGTGATGATGTGGTGGTGTTGTGGTGGTGATGTGGTGGTAATGTTGTAGAATGCTGTGTTGTGGTGGTAGTGATAGGGCTCTAGAGGTGATGATGTGGTGGTGTTGCGGTGATGTTGTGGTGGGGGTTTTGCGGTGGGAAAATGGGGAGAATTTAGAGGAGAGGTGAGGAGAAGGGAGGGGGAGAGATGATGGGGAGGGGACGCAGAAACGGAGGGTAGTGGGGAGAAGAAGTAGATGGGAGTGAAGGGAACGGTTTATTGAAAGAGCTTGGCAGCCAGAAGGCTGAAAATATACAGTTACATATTTGGGGAATGGGTTTCGAATTACAAATAATATACAAGTAACATAAGTGACACAAATAAGACATATAATAACTAGATGGGGAAAAGCTCAAACTACAGTTCATTTCAACATAGTGACAGTGCAAGGAGTAGTGTTTACTGGGAGTGAATACACTGGTTTATTGCAAGTTAAAATTATCAATAACGCAATAAGCCAGTGTATTCATAGTGTGTGTGTGTGTGTGTGTGTGTGTGTGTGTGTTGTGTGTGTGTGTGTGTGTGTGTGTTATTATTATAAGAGAAAAGGGGAAGAAGCGAAGAATACTGAGAGGTTGGGGCGATAACCGAAGGAGAGTACAGAGGGGAGTAATAAAGGTTGGGGAGAGGAACGAGGGGTTAGGGAGGACTGGTGGGGAGAGGACCTATGGGATAGGGAGGACTGGTGGGGAGAGGAACTAGGGGATAGGGAGGACTGGTGGGGAGAGGAACTAGGGGTTGGTGAGGACTGGTGGGGAGAGGAACTAGGGGATAGGAATGACTGGTGGGGAGAGGAACTAAGGGATAGGGAGACTGGTGGGGAGGAACTAGGGGATAGGGAGGACTGGTGGGGAGAGGAACTAGGGGATAGGGAGGACTGGTGGGGAGAGGAACTAGGGGATAGGGAGGACTGGTGTGGAGAGGAACTAGGAGTAAGGGAGGACTGGTGGGAGAGGACCTATGGGATAGGGAGGACTGGTGGGGGAGGGACCTATGGGATAGGGAGGACTGGTGGGGAAGGATGGGGATAGGGAGGACTGGTGGGGAGAGGAACTAGGGGATAGGGAGGACTGGTGGGGAGAAGAACTAGGGGATAGGGAGGACTGGTGGGGAGAGGAACTATGGGTTAGGGAGGACTGGTGGAGAGGAACTAAGGGATAGGGAGGACTGGTGGGAGAGGAACTAGGGGATAGGGGTGACTGGTGGGAGAGGAACTAGGGGATAGGGAGGACTGGTGGGGAGGGAACTAGGGGATAGGAATGACTGGTGGGGAGGGAACTAGGGGATAGGGAGGACTGGTGGGGAGAGGAACTAGGGGATAGGGAGGACTGGTGGGGTGAGGATCTGGGGAAGGGAGGACTGGTGGGGAGAGGAACTAGGGGATAGGGAGGACTGGTGGGAAGGAACTAGGGGTTGGGGAGGACTGCTGGGGAGACAGCCTACACTTCTACCTCACCGTTATAAGGGGTGTTCAGTAAACGTAAGGTGGCCACAGTGAGGTAAGAGGGACTGCCTTTGTCTATGTTGTTAGGTTTATGTTGGTCTGAAATTTATTACTGCTAAAACGACGGAGTAATTTCGTTGCAGTTGTGTTGGCCTTTGTTTACATAAGGGCCGGGAGGTCGCTTACACCGCCATTTATTGTGGAGATGATGGAAAATATGACTCGCTTTATGATGGGAGACTGTACTAGATCGTGACCACTGGTGTAACTTATAGAAAACGGTGAATGATAAATAATATTAATGGGTAAATTAAAAAGTATAATGTTTATGTATGTATGTATGTATGTATGTATGTATGTATGTATGTATGTATGTTTAATGAAAGCTGTTAGTACAATGGCCACAGTGCAAGGACAACACACACACAGTCATAGGTGGTACTAGGTAGCCAGGGTACTTGTTATCATGGGCTGTACTAGGTAGGCAGGGTATTACTTGTTATCATGGGCTGTACTAGGTAGGCAGGGTATTACTTGTTATCATGGGTGGTTAGGTAGGCAGGGTATTACTTGTTATCATGGGTGGTACTAGGTAGGCAGGGTATTACTTGTTATCATGGGCTGTACTAGGTAGGCAGGGTATTACTTGTTATCATGGGGTGGTACTAGGTAGGCAGGGTATTACTTGTTATCATGGGCTGTACTAGGTAGGCAGGGTATTACTTGTTATCATGGGTGGTACTAGGGAGGCAGGGTATTACTTGTTATCATGGGCTGTACTAGGTAGGCAGGATTACTTGTTATCATGGGTGGTACTAGGTAGGCAGGGTTTTACTTGTTATCATGGGCTGCCTAGGTAGGCAGGGTATTACTTGTTATCATGGCTTACTAGGTAGGCAGGGTATTACTTGTTATCATGGGTGGTACTAGGTAGGCAGGGGTATTACTTGTTATCATGGGCTGTACTAGGTCGGCAGGGTATTACTTGTTATCATGGGTGGTACTAGGTAGGCAGGGTATTACTTGTTTTCATGGGTGGTACTAGGTAGGCAGGGTATTACTTGTTATCATGGGCTGTACTAGGTAGGCAGGGTATTACTTGTTATCATGGGTGGTACTAGGTAGGCAGGGTATTACTTGTTATCATGGGCTGTACTAGGTAGGCAGGGTATTACTTGTTATCATGGGTGGTACTAGGTAGGCAGGGTATTACTTGTTATCATGGCTGTACTAGGTAGGCAGGGTATTACTTGTTATCATGGGCTGTACTAGGTAGCAGGGTACTTGTTATCATGGGCTGTACTAGGTAGGCAGGGTATTACTTGTTATCATGGGTGGTACTAGGTAGGCAGGGTATTATATCATGGGCTGTACTAGGTAGGCAGGTATTACTTGTTATCATGGGTGGTACTAGGTAGGCAGGGGTTTACTTGTTATCATGGGCTGTACTAGGTAGGCAGGGTATTACTTGTTGTTATCATGGGTGGTACTAGGTAGGCGGGGTATTACTTGTTATCATGGGCTGTACTAGGTAGGCAGGGTATTACTTGTTATCATGGGCTGTACTACTAGGTAGGCAGGGTATTACTTGTTATCATGGGCTGTACTAGGTAGGCAGGGTATTACTTGTTATCATGGGTGGTACTAGGTAGGCAGGGTATTACTTGTTATCATGGGCTGTACTAGGTAGGCAGGGTATTACTTGTTATCATGGGTGGTACTAGGTAGGCAGGGTATTACTTGTTATCATGGGCTGTACTAGGTAGGCAGGGTATTACTTGTTATCATGGGTGGTACTAGGTAGGCAGGGTATTACTTGTTATCATGGGCTGTACTAGGTAGGCAGGGTATTACTTGTTATCATGGGCTGTACTAGGTAGGCGGGTATTACTTGTTATCATGGGCTGTACTAGGTAGGCAGGGTATTACTTGTTATCATGGGTGGTACTAGGTAGGCAGGGTTACTTGTTATCATGGGCTGTATAGGTAGGCAGGGTATTACTTGTTATCATGGGTGGTACTAGGTAGGCAGGGTATTACTTGTTATCATGGGTTGGTACTAGGTAGGCAGGGTATTACTTGTTATCATGGGCTGTACTAGGTAGGCAGGGTATTACTTGTTATCATGGGTGGTACTAGGTGGGCAGGGGTATTACTTGTTATCATGGGCTGTACTAGGTAGGCAGGGGTATTACTTGTTATCATGGGTGGTACTAGGTAGGCAGGGTATTACTTGTTATCATGGGCTGTACTAGGTAGGCAGGGTTATACTTGTTATCATGGGCTGTACTAGGTAGGCAGGGTATTACTTGTTATCATGGGTGGTACTAGGTAGGCAGGGTATTACTTGTTATCATGGGCTGTACTAGGTCGGCAGGGTATTACTTGTTATCATGGGTGGTACTAGGTAGGCAGGGTATTACTTGTTATCATGGGCTGTACTAGGTAGGCAGGGTATTACTTGTTATCATGGGTGGTACTAGGTAGGCAGGGTATTACTTGTTATCATGGGCTGTACTAGGTCGGCAGGGTATTACTTGTTATCATGGTGGTACTAGGTAGGCAGGGTATTACTTGTTATCATGGGCTGTACTAGGTAGGCAGGGTATTACTTGTTATCATGGGTGGTACTAGGTAGGCAGGGTATTACTTGTTATCATGGGCTGTACTAGGTCGGCGGGTATTACTTGTTATCATGGGTGGTACTAGGTAGGCAGGGTATTACTTGTTATCATGGGCTGTACTAGGTAGGCAGGGTATTACTTGTTATCATGGGTGGTACTAGGTAGGCAGGGTATTACTTGTTATCATGGGTTGGTACTAGGTAGGCAGGGTATTACTTGTTATCATGGGCTGTACTAGGTAGGCAGATTACTTGTTATCATGGGCTGTACTAGGTAGGCAGGGTATTACTTGTTATCATGGGTTGGTACTAGGTAGGCAGGGTATTACTTGTTATCATGGGCTGTACTAGGTAGGCAGGGTATTACTTGTTATCATGGGCTGTACTAGGTAGGCAGGTATTACTTGTTATCATGGGCTGTACTAGGTAGGCAGGGTATTACTTGTTATCATGGGCTGTACTAGGTAGGCAGGGTATTACTTGTTATCATGGGCTGTACTAGGTAGGCAGGTATTACTTGTTATCATGGGCTGTACTAGGTAGGCAGGTATTACTTGTTATCATGGGTGGTACTAGGTAGGCAGGGTATTACTTGTTATCATGTGGGCTGTACTAGGTAGGCAGGGTATTACTTGTTATCATGGGCTGTACTAGGTAGGCAGGGTATTACTTGTTATCATGGGCTGTACTAGGTGGCAGGGTATTACTTGTTATCATGGGTGTACTAGGTAGGCAGGGTATTACTTGTTATCATGGGCTGTACTAGGTAGGCAGGGTATTACTTGTTATCATGGGTGGTACTAGGTAGGCAGGGTATTACTTGTTATCATGGGTGGTACTAGGTAGGCAGGGTATTACTTGTTATCATGGGTGGTACCTAGGTAGCGGGGTATTACTTGTTATCATGGGCTGTACTAGGTAGGCAGGGTTATTACTTGTTATCATGGGTGGTACTAGGTAGGCAGGGTATTACTTGTTATCATGGGTTGGTACTAGGTAGGCAGGGTATTACTTGTTATCATGGGTGCTGAGGTATTACTTGTTATCATGGGTGTACTAGGTAGGCAGTATTACTTGTTATCATGGGTGGTACTAGGTAGGCAGGGTATTACTTGTTATCATGGGTGGTACTAGGTAGGCAGGGTATTACTTGTTATCATGGGGTGGTACTAGGTAGGCAGGGTATTACTTGTTATCATGGGCTGTACTAGGTAGGCAGGGTATTACTTGTTATCATGGGGTGGTACTAGGTAGGCAGGGTATTACTTGTTATCATGGTGGTACTAGGTAGGCAGGGGTATTACTTGTTATCATGGGCTGTACTAGGTAGGCAGGGTGTACTTGTTATCATGGGTGGTACTAGGTAGGCAGGGTATTACTTGATATCATGGGCTGTACTAGGTAGGCAGGGTACTTGTTATCATGGGTGGTACTAGGTAGGCAGGGGTATTACTTGTTATCATGGGCTGTACTAGGTAGGCAGGGTATTACTTGTTATCATGGCTGTACTAGGTAGGCAGGGTATTACTTGTTATCATGGGTTGTACTAGGTAGGCAGGGTGTTACTTGTTATCATGGGTGTACTAGGTGGCAGGGTATTACTTGTTATCATGGGTGGTACTAGGTAGGCAGGGTATTACTTGTTATCATGGGCTGTACTAGGTAGGCAGGGTATTACTTGTTATCATGGGTTGGTACTAGGTAGGCAGGGTATTACTTGTTATCATGGGCTGTACTAGGTAGGCAGGGTATTACTTGTTATCATGGGTTGGTACTAGGTAGGCAGGGTATTACTTGTTATCATGGGCTGTACTAGGTAGGCAGGGTATTACTTGTTATCATGGGTGGTACTAGGTAGGCAGGGTATTACTTGTTATCATGGGCTGTACTAGGTAGGCAGGGTATTACTTGTTATCATGGGTGGTACTAGGTAGGCAGGGTATTACTTGTTATCATGGGCTGTACTAGGTAGGCAGGGTATTACTTGTTATCATGGGTGGTACTAGGTAGGCAGGGTTTTACTTGTTATCATGGGTGGTACTAGGTAGGCAGGGTATTATGTTATCATGGGCTGTACTAGGTAGGCAGGGTATTACTTGTTATCATGGGTTGTACTAGGTAGGCAGGGTATTACTTGTTATCATGGGTGGTACTAGGTAGGCAGGGTATTACTTGTTATCGTGGCTGTACTAGGTAGGCAGGGTATTACTTTGTTATCATGGGCTGTACTAGGTAGGCGGGTATTACTTTTTATCAGGGCTGTACAGTAGGCAGGTATTTGTTATCATGGGCTGTAATTAGGTAGGCAGGGATTACTTGTTATCATGGGCTGTACTAGGTAGCAGGGTATTACTTGTTATCATGGTGTACTAGGTAGCGGGTATACTTGTATCGGTGGTACTAGTAGGCAGGGTATTACTTGTTATCATGGGTTGTACTAGGTAGGCAGGGTGTTATTGTTATCATGGGGTACTAGGTAGGTAGGGTATTGTTATCGGTGAAGGTGCGGGGTATTACGATGGGGTACTAGTGGCAGGGTATTACTTGTTATCATGGGTGGTACTAGGTAGGCAGGCATACTTTTAATGGGTGGTACCAGGTAGGCGATACTTGTTATCATGGGTGGTATAGCCAGGGTATTACTGTTATCGGGGTAGTGGGCAGGGTATTACTTGTTATCATGGGTACTAGGTAGGCAGGGTATATTGTTATCGGGTGGTACAGGTAGCAGGGATTACTTGTTATCATGGGTGGTACTAGGTAGGCAGGGTATTACTTGTTATCATGGTGGGTACTAGGTAGCAGGGTATATGTTATCATGGTACTAGGTAGGCAGGGTATTACTGTTATCGTGGTGGTACTAGGTAGGCAGGGTATTACTTGTTATCAGTTAGGTAGGCAGGTATTTTGGTAGTAGGGTATTGTTACTGGGTGGTACTAGGAGTGGGTATTACTTGTTATCATGGGTGGAATTAGGTAGCAGGGTATTACTTACATGGGTACTAGGTAGGCAGGGTATACTGTTATCGGGGTACTAGGTAGGCAGGTATTACTTGTTAATGGGTAGGTAGGCATTTGTTATGGGGCGGGTATTACTTTGGGTGGTACCAGGTAGGCAGGGATTATTTTATGGTAAGGGGTGTAGGTGGAGGTGGTATACTTGGGGGGGTGTTATCATGGCTGTACTAGGTAGGCAGGGTATTACTGTTATCGTGGTACTAGGTGGCGGTATTACTTGTTATCATGGGTACTAGGTAGGCAGGGTATTACTTGTTATCATGGCTGTACTAGGTAGGCAGGGTATTACTTGTTATCATGGGCTGTACTAGGTAGGCAGGTATTACTTGTTATCATGGGTGGTACTAGGTAGGCAGGGTATTACTTGTTATCGTGGGTGAGGATATTTATCTGGTTAGTAGGCAGGGTATTACTTGTTATCATGGGTGGTACTAGGTAGGCAGGGTATTACTTGTTATCATGGTGGTACTAGGTAGGCAGGTATTACTTGTTATCGGGTGGTACTAGGTAGGCAGGGTATTACTTTTATCATGGGTGGTGGTAGGCAGGGTTTGTTATTGGGCGGTACTAGGTGGTTTGGGCTGGGAGGCAGGGTATTACTTGTTATCATGGGCTGTACTAGGTAGGCAGGGTATTACTGTTATCATGGCTGTACTAGGTAGGGTATTATTGTTATCATGGTGGTACTAGGTAGGCAGGTATTACTTGTTATCATGGGTGGTACTAGGTAGGATTATTTCTGGCTGTACAGGCAGGGTATTACTTGTTATCATGGGTGGTACTAGGTAGGCAGGGTATTACTTGTTATCATGGGCTGTACTAGGTAGGCAGGGTATTACTTGTTATCATGGGTGGTCCCAGGTGGGTGGGGATCAGAGGCGTAACGTACAAGGGTCGGTATCCAGCGTTAGTGTACAGTACCAGGACTCCTCCCTTGTTAGGGTGGCGGGTGCCTCCCTAGCCTGGTGGTGAGGAAGGGAGGGGTTTAAAAGGAGAGAGCATCTCTCTCTATTACATCACGTCAAGTCACATAATATTTATAATATACTAATGCACTGTAGGTCCAACTCCCAGGTGAAGTTTATTGTGTGTGTGTGTGTGTGTGTGTGTGTGTGTGTGTGTGTGTGTGTGTGTGTGTGTGTGTAAGTTATTTATCATTATTATTATTATTATTATTATTATTATTATTATTATTATTATTATTTGTATTATTATTATTAGTAGTAGTAGTAGTAGCAGCAGCAGTAGTAGTATTACGCGAGCATCCCTAGACCCGCACCTCTTACCAAATTTTAGTACAACAGTATCTTCACACAGGACGACCGGTGGGTGATAACCGCCCCTTGTACTGGTGGAGGAACAGGTACTAGTGTTCAACCTTTCTCTAGTCATGTTGTCGTAATGATACTGAACAGGTACTAGTGTTCAACCTTTCCCTAGTCTTGTTGTCGTAATGATACTTCAACAGGTACTAGTGTTCAACCTTTCTAGTCATGTTGTCAATGATATTCAACAGGTACTAGTGTTCAACCTTTCAGTCATGTTGTCGTAATGATACTTCAACAGGTACTAGTGTTCAACCTTCCTAGTCATGTTGTCGTAATGATACTCAAAGGTACGTGTTCAACCTTCCTAGTCATGTTGTCGTAATGATACTTCAACAGGTACTAGTGTTCAACCTTTCCTAGTCATGTTGTCGAATGATACTTCAACAGGTACTAGTGTTCAACCTTTCCCTAGTCATGTTGTCGTAATGATACTCAACAGGTACTAGTGTTCAACCTTTCCTAGTCATGTGTAATGATACTTCAAGAATTAGTGTTCAACCTTCTCATTATGTTGTCGTAATGATACTTGAACAGGTACTAGTGTTCAACCTTCTAGTCATGTTGTCGTAATGATACTAACAGGTACTAGTGTTCAACCTTTCCTAGTCATGTTGTCGTAATGATAATTGAACAGGTACTAGTGTTCAACCTTCTAGTCATGTTGTCGTAATGATAATTGAACAGGTACTAGTGTTCAACCTTCTAGTCATGTTGTCGTAATGATACTTCAACAGGTACTAGTGTTCAACCTTTCCTAGTCATGTTGTCGTAATGATACTTGAACAGGTACTAGTGTTCATCCTTTCCTAGTCATGTTGTCGTAATGATACTTCAACAGGTACCGTGTTCAACCTTTCTATACATGTCGTAATGATACTCAAGAGGTACTAGTGTTCAACCTTTCAGTCATGTTGTCGTAATGATATCAACAGGTACTTGTGTTTAACCTTTCCCTGTCATGTTGTCGTAATGATACTTCAACAGGTACTAGTGTTCAACCTTTCTCAGTCATGTTGTCGTAATGATACTTCAACAGGTACTAGTGTTCAACCTTTCCTAGTCATGTTGTCGTAATGATACTTCAACAGGTACTAGTGTTCATCCTTTCTCTGCAGTTTGTCGTAATGATACTCAGGTACTAGTGTTCAACCTTTCTCAGTCATGTTGTCGTAATGATACTCAACAGGTACGGTTCCATCCTTCTAGTCATGTTGTCGTAATGATACTCAACAGGTACTAGTGTTCATCCTTTCCTAGTCATGTTGTCGTAATGATACTCAACAGGTACGTGTTCATCCTTTCCTAGTCATGTTGTGTAATGATACTTCAACAGGTACTAGTGTTCAACCTTTCCTAGTCATGTTGTCGTAATGATATCAACAGGTACTAGTGTTCATCCTTTCCTAGTCATGTTGTCGTAATGATACTCAACAGGTACTAGTGTTCATCCTTTCCCATTGTTGTCGTAATGATACTTCAACAGGTACTAGTGTTCAACCTTCTAGTCATGTTGTCGTAATGATACTCAACAGGTACTAGTGTTCAACCTTTCCCTTAGTCATGTTGTCGTAATGATACTTCAACAGGTACTAGTGTTCATCCTTTCCTGAGTCATGTTGTCGTAATGATACTAACAGGTACTAGTGTTCAACCTTTCCTAGTCATGTTGTCGTAATGATACCAACAGGTACTAGTGTTCAACCTTTCAGTATGTTGTCGTAATGATATTCAACAGGTACTAGTGTTCAACCTTCCTAGTCTTGTTGTCGTAATGATATCACAGGTACTAGTGTTCAACCTTTCCTAGTCATGTTGTCGTAATGATATCAACAGCAGGTACTAGTGTTCATCCTTTCTAGTCATGTTGTCAATGATACTTCAACAGGTACTAGTGTTCAACCTTCTAGTCTTGTTGTCGTAATGATACTCAACAGGTACTAGTGTTCAACCTTCCTAGTCATGTTGTCGTAATGATACTTCAACAGGTACTAGTGTTCATCCTTTCCTAGTCATGTTGTCGTAATGATACTTCAACAGGTACTAGTGTTCAACCTTTCTAGTCATGTTGTCGTAATGATATCAACAGGTACTAGTGTTCAACTTTCCCTAGTCTGTTGTCGTAATGATACTTCAACAGGTACTAGTGTTCAACCTTTCCCAGTCATGTTGTCGTAATGATTTCAACAGGTACTAGTGTTCAACCTTTCAGTCATGTTGTCAATGATACTTCAACAGCTACTAGTGTTCAACCTTTCTCTAGTCTTGTTGTCGTAATGATAATTGAATCCATTTTTGTTAGTTTATTGGGAAGTTTATCCACAGTAACCAATGCTTAATGAGTACACTTTATTATATTTCAGGGTAAACTTTTTCTCTGATGGTACAAATGTGTTCCGATTCATAGATTTTAGCCCCGCTGTTTAGTTTGTATATTTACTTGCTGAATTCCGCTGTTAGAATACTCACTTTACTGTTCATACTCTGCTGTTAAACCACTTTGTGTACATAATTTCTCTGATCATATAAATCTTTATAATTTGGCGAGTATAAAAGATATTATTGTGAAGCCACTGGTACAACTCTCTTGGTCGTGGTCAGGTATCAGATAGTTTGACGTAGGCGTGCAGGCGTGTATGGCGGTATGGATGGAGGCGTGATTAATGTAGGCATGTGGGCGTGGGTAGAATGGCGTGTGGGCGTGGTTAATGTACGTGTGTGCGTGTGGTTAATGTGAGGCGTGTGGGCGTGGGTGAGGTAAGCAGACAGAGCATGGGCGTGGGTGTAAACATAGATGGGCGTTCATTGTTTAAAACCAGGTTGCATTTTGTGGGTCCAAGGAAGTCATGATGGGCGTGGGCGGCGTGTGACTATTCCGCCTACTCCTCACCACAATCTCGTCCTCCTCCCAGCCTCCTCCTCCTCCAATATTCCTCCACCACATGCCTCTTCCTCCATCCACACCTCTTCCTCCTCCACCACACGCCTCTTATTCCACACGCCTCCTCTTCCACCACCCTCCTCCCCACACCTCCTCCTCCACCACCTCTCCCCCCACACACCTCCTCCACCACACCTCTTATTCCACCACCTCCTCCTCCCACCCACCTCCTCCCTCCCCACCTCCTCCTCCACCCCCTCTTCCCACAACCACCTCCTCCCACCCCTCCTCCCACACCTCCTCCCCACCACGCCTCCTCCACCACCTTTCCCTAGTCATGTTGTCATGTGTGCTTGCTAGTGTTCAACCTTTCTCTAGTCATGTTGTCGTAATGCTTAGCTTAGTACTAGTGTTCAACCTTTCCTAGTCTTGTTGTCGTAATGATACTTCAACAGGTACTAGTGTTCAACCTTTCCTAGTCATGTTGTCGTAATGATACTTCAACAGGTACTAGTGTTCATCCTTTCCCTAGTCATGTTGTCGTAATGATACTTCAACAGGTACTAGTGTTCAACCTTTCTCTAGTCATGTTGTCGTAATGATACTTCAACAGGTACTAGTGTTCAACCTTTCCCTAGTCTTGTTGTCGTAATGATACTTCAACAGGTACTAGTGTTCAACCTTTCCCTAGTCATGTTGTCGTAATGATACTTCAACAGGTACTAGTGTTCAACCTTTCTCTAGTCATGTTGTCGTAATGATACTTCAACAGCTACTAGTGTTCAACCTTTCTCTAGTCTTGTTGTCGTAATGATAATTGAATCCATTTTTTGTTAGTTTATTGGGAAGTTTTATCCACAGTAACCAATGCTTAATGAGTACACTTTATTATATTTCCGCGGGTAAAACTTTTTTCTCCTTGGTACAAATGTGTTCCGTATTCATAGATTTTAGCCCCGCCGTTTAGTTTGTATATTTACTTGCTGAATTCCGCTGTTAGAATACTCACTTTTACTGTTCATACTCTGCTGTTAAACCACTTTGTGTACATAATTTCTCTGATCATATAAATCTCTCTTATAATTTGGCGAGTATAAAGATATTATTGTGAAGCCACTGGTACAACTCTCTCTCTCTCTCTCTCTCTCTCTGGTCGTGGTCAGGTATCAGATAGTTTGACGTAGGCGTGCACGTGTATGGGCGTGTAGTCAAGTGTATGGATGGAGGCGTGATTAATGTAGGCGTGTGGGCGTGGGTGAGGTAAGCGTGTGGGCGTGGTTAATGTACGTGTGTGCGCGTGGTTAATGTAGGCGTGTGGGCGTGGGTGAGGTAAGCAGACAGAGCATGGGCGTGGGTGTAAACATAGATGGGCGTTCATTGTTTAAAACCAGGTTGCATTTTGTGGGTCCAAGGAAGTCATGATGGGCGTGGGCGGCGTGTGACTATTCCGCATAACTCCTCCACCACAATCCTCGTCCTCCTCCACACGCCTCCTCCTCCTCCACAATATTCCTCCACCATCACCCGTACCAGAAGGGTCAAGACGTACCTGCTCCTCTCCAGCAGCCAGGTCACTGTTATGTTGGCCCATACCAACTCCCCTCCCTGAACCCTCCTCCCCACCGGAATATCAACAAGTTCACACCAGAAGTTACTATTTCATTTAGGAAATAAATGGAACCAGTGTTAAACAGAGGTGAACAGTGGTTAAGTCAGTGAGAACAACTCAACAGTAACAGTGGTACCCAAGTTGACCTTTCACACAGTGAGGTCCCAGGTACCCAGTGATAACGGCCCGACAACTACCAGCGATGTGTTAATCCGTCTACGATAGGAAGGCCTGGAACCACACCTCACTCATATAACACCATCTTTGAGGGAATTACTACACCACGTGAGGCCCTCATAACACCATCTGTGAGGGATTACTACACCACGTGAGGCCCTCATAACACCATCTGTAGGGAATTACTACACCACGTGAGGCCCCTCATAACACCATCTGTGAGGGAATTACTACACCACGTGAGGCCTCATAACACCATCTGTGAGGGAATTACTACACCACGTGAGGCCCCTCATAACACCATCTGTGAGGGAATTACTACACCACGTGAGGCCCTCATAACACCATCTGTGAGGTACTACACCACGTGAGGCCCTCATAACACCATCTGCGAGGAACTACTACACCACGTGAGGTCCTCCTAACACCATCTGTGAGGAACTACTACACCACGTGAGGTCCTCTAACACCATCTGGGAGGGTTACTACACACCATGAGGCCCTCATAACACCATCTGCGAGTTACTTCACACGTGGGGCCCTCATAACACCATCTATGAGACTACTACACCACGTGAGGTCCTCCTAACACCATCTGGGAGGAGTTACTACACTACGTTTTTTGCTGTTCAACACCTACTAATCTGTATGTTCACTATGTTCCTTCACCTTTCTCTAATGAGCTTTTGTTAAACACCAATGTATGTAATAAGTCATTTATGCCCAATGTATATTTTCAGCCTTCGGGCTGCAGAACTTTTCAATAAACTTAATTATTATTATTATTATTTATATTCCACTACATGACTGCCCTCCACCACCTCTTCCACAACCACACGCCTCCTCCTCCGCCACACGCCTCTTCCTCCACCACACGCCTCTTCCTCCCCACGCCTCCTCCCACCACCGCCTCTCCACCACCACACTTCCTCCTCCACACACCCTCTTCTCCACCACACGCCTCCTCCACCATCACACGCCTCCTCCACCATCACACCTCCTCCACCACCTCCTCCCACCCACCGCCTCCTCCTCCCCACACCTCCTCCTCCTCCCCACCTCCCTCCACCACCACGCCTCCTCCCCCACACACCTCCTCCCACCACCCACCTCCCTCCCCACCACCTCCTCCCACCACCCACCTCCTCCCCCACCACCTCCTCCTCCCCCACACGCCTCCTCCCTCCACCACATGCCTCCTCCCACCACACGCCTCTTATTCCACCACCCCTCCTCCTCCACCCCCACGCCTTCCACAACCACACACCTCCTCCACCACCACACGCCTCCCTCCACCACCCCACACGCCCTCCTCCACCACCACGCCTCTTCCCTCCACCACACCTCCCTCCCCACACACACCTCCTCCACCATCACACGCCTCCTCCCACCACACGCCTCCTCCTCCCACCCACACGCCTCTTCACAACCCCGCCTCCTCCAACCCCACGCCTCCTCCTCCACCACACGCCTCATATTCCACTACGACTGCTCCACCACCACACGCCCTTCCACAACCACGCCTCCTCCTCCGCCACACGCCTCTTCCTCCACCACACGCCTCTTCCTCCACCACGCCTCCTCCTCCCCACCTCCCTCCACCGCCACACCTCCTCACCCACGCCTCTTCCCAACCCGCCTCCTCCAACCCCACGCCTCCTCCTCCACACACCTCATATTCCACTACAGCCTCCTCCCACCACACGCCTCCTCCTCCACCACACGCCTCCTCCCACCACCCACACCTCCTCCTCCACCACACGCCTCCTCCTCCCCACCTCATATTCCACTACAACTGCTCCCACCACCACACGCCTCTTCCACAACCAACACGCCTCTCCTCCTCCACCACACGCCCCTTCCCCCTCCACCACACGCCTCTTCCTCCACCACACGCCTCCTCCTCCACCACCTCCTCCTGCCACGCCTCCTCCTCCACCACCGCCTCTTCCACAACCACACGCCTCCTCCAACCCCACCGCCTCCTCCTCCACCACACACGCCTCATATTCCACCACACCTCTTCCTCCACCACACCCTCTTCCTCCACCACCTCTTCCCCCACACGCCTCCTACTCCCACCACACCTCCTCCACCACCCCCCCTCCTCCCTCCCCACCCTCCTCCTCCCACCCACCTCCTCCACCCACCACACCTCTTCCTCCCACCACCTCTTCCTCCACCACACCTCCTCCACCACCACACGCCTCCTCCCACCACCACACCTCCTCCCACCACCCCTCCTCCTCCCCACCCTCCTCCCCTCCCTCCACATCTCTCCACTACCCACCCTCCTCCCCCACACACGCCTCCTCCACCACCACACGCCTCCTCCACCACCACACGCCTCCTCCTCCACCACTATATTTACTCAATGTTGTAATAGGATGGTGGTGAGGCCTGACGGGTGAGTGAACACCCACCACGCCCACGACACCCCCACGCTCCGTATACAACCATGTACAGTACATACCCACGCCCACGTACACAACCACGTACCAGATCACGCCCACGTACACAATCACGTACATACCCTCGCCCACGTAAGCAACCACGTACATACCTACGCCCACGTAGATAACCATACCCACGACACCTCCACGCCCACACTTTACGCCAGGTCCGTGCCTACATCCACGTACTCATCTACAACTCCGTCAAACCATTTACGCCCATACTTCCACACCGTAGGGCAAGTCCACACCGTACGTTACGCCCACTTATACGCACCCGTCCTTGCCTAACTGGAGATGATGCAGTAGTACATCTCTCTCTCTCTCTCTCTCTCTCTCTCTCTCTCTCTCTCTCTCTCTCTCTCTCTCTCCTTATCCTGCCTCCCCCTCCCTCATTCTCATCTCTTTCCCCTCTATCCCTTTCCAATGATATCTGCCTCAACACACTGCAGAACACTGTTAATCCCTCCTCCTCCCCTCCCCTCCCCCCTCCTCCCTCTCCTTCCTCCTCCTCCTCGTCGTCATTTCTTCTCTTTCTCATCTTCCTCTTCCTTCTTTTCTTATCCTCCTCCTCTTTCTCCTACTAAGTTGTCTCAGTAGCCATGACTCCCGTGTACCATCAGCTGGGCAAGGGGCGGTACGGAGCCTATCAATGGTCTGGTGTAAGCAGCTACTCCCTTGTATAGTGATTACTACTGTTATGTGTGGCTTCTAACGTATTTGGGGGGTGAGGGGTGCTAAGAGTAGGGGGTGCTAGGAAAGGTAGGGGGTGCTAGAAGGTAGGGGGTGCTATGAAGGGGGGTGCTAGGAAGGTGGGTGCTAGGAAGGAGGGGTGCTAGGAAGGGGGGGTGGGAAGAGGTGCTAGGAAGGAGGGGTGCTAGGAAGTAGGGGGGTGCTAGGAAGGTAGGGGTGCTAGGAAGGTAGGGGGTGCTATGAAGGTAGGGGTGCTAGGAAGGTGGGGGTGCTATGAAAGGTAGGGGGGGTGCTAGAAAGGTGAGGGGTGCTAGGAAGGTAGGGTTCTATGGAAAAGGGTAGGGGGTGCTATGGAAGGTAGGGGGTACTAGGAAGGGTGAGGGGTGCTAGGAAGGGTAGGGGTGCTAGGAAGGGTGAGGGGGGTGCTAGGAAGGGTAGGGGTGCTAGGAAGGGAGGGGTGTGGGAAGGTGAGGGACTAGGAAGAGTGAGGTTACTAGGAGGAGGGGGTGCTGGAAGGGTAGGGGGTGCTAGGAAGGGTAGGGGGTGCTAGGAAGGGAGGGGGGGGGGTGCTAGGGAAGGGTGGAGGGGTGCTATGAAGGTAGGGGGTGCTATGAAGGATGGGGGTGCTAGGAAGGGGGGTGCTATGAAGGGTAGGGGTGCTAGAAGGGTGGGGGTGCTAGGAAGGGTGGGGTGCTAGGAAGGGTGGGGTGCTAGGAGGGTAGGGGGTTGCGGAAGGTTAGGGGTGCTAGAAAGGGTAGGGGTGCTAGGAAGGTGGGGGTGGTATGAAGGGTAGGGGGTGCTAGGAAGGGTAGGGGGTGCTATGAAGGGTAGGGTGTGCTAGGAAGGGTAGGGTGCGCTTGATAGGAACGTTGTAAGGAGAGAGAAAGGAAAAAAAAAAATGAAAGAACAGACAGACAGACAGACAGACAGACATGATCATCACACTCATAATAGGTCCATGTAAGCTTCCTTCACAGGTAACAACACACAGGTAGCTCAGTGGGGGTGAGGGAGCTTAGGCGGGTAAGAAATGGAAGTGGGAGGTGAGAGTTGGGGTTGGGATAGAGGTGCCCCCCTCCTCCTCTTACCTTATGTCCCAATGGGTAGAATTTTACGCCTGGGTGAGTGTTCCATGGGGGGTAAATATTGTCAATTTCCTTTGTGAATGTTCTGCTGCCTAATGTGGGTATACTGTACCTTGGTCCTAAGCGTCAATGTGTGGGTATATACTGTACCTTGTCCTACTGCCTAATGTGTATACTGTACCTTTGGTTCTGTTGCCTAATGGGTATACTGTACCCCGGTCCTGCTGCCTAATGTGGGTATACTGTACCTTGGTCCTACTGCCTAATGTGGGTATACTCGTACCCTGGTCCTGCTGCCTAATGTGGGTAGACTGCACCTGGTCCTACTGCCTAATGTGGGTATACTGTACCTTGGTCCTGCTGCCTCAATGTGGGAAGGCTGTACTCGGTTTCGCGTTTAATGTGGGTATATTTCGTACTTGTCTTGCATTGCCGGCCGGTGGCATTGCTAAAATTTTGGTTCGCGTTTAATGGGTATACAAATTTTGGTTCCTAAGCGTTTGGGTGGCTGTACTGGTTCGTTAATGTATATACTACTTTGGGTTCTGCGTAATGAGGGTATATTGTACTTTTGGTTCGCGTTTAATGGGTATGTACTTTGGTTCCTAAGTGTTTAATGTATATTGTGTACTTGGTTCGCAGCCATGTGTGGAGGGCCAGTCTGCTGCCAATGCAGGCCTGGCCCGTTGCCATGTGTATACTGTACCTCGGCCCTGCTTGTCATGCGTACTGTACCTTTGGTCCTGCTGCTCAATGTGGGTATACTGTACCTTGTCCTACTGCCTAATGGGTATACTGTACCTTTTGGTCCTGCTGCTCAATGTGGGTATACTGTACCTTTTGGTCCTGCTGCCTAATGTGGGTATACTACCTGGTCCTACTGCCTACCGGGGTATACTGTACCCTGGTCCTGCTGCCTAATGGGTATACTTGTACCTTGGTCCTACTGCCTAATGTGGGTATACTGTACCCTGGTCCTGCTGCCTAATGGGTATACTGTGCCCCCGGTCCTCCTGCCCAATGTGGGTGTTACTGTACCTTGTCGTAATTGCCTAATGGGCATACTGTACCCTGGTCCTGCTGCCTAATGGGTATACTGTACCTTGGTCCTAAGGCTCAATGTGGGTATACTGTACCTGGTCCTGCTGCCTAATGGGTATGCTACTGTACCTTGGTCCTGCTGCCTAATGTGGGTAGACCACCTTGGTCCTTCTGCCTAATGGGTATACTGTACCTTGGTCCTTCTGCCTAATGTGGGTATACTGTACCTTGGTCCTGCTGTCAATGTGGGTATACTGTACCTGGGTCCTGCTGCCTAATGTGGGTATACTGCACCTTGGTCCTTCTGCCTAATGGGTATACTGCACTTGGTCCTGCTGCCTAATGGGTATGCCTCGTACCTGGTCCTACTGCCTAATGTATACTGTACCTTGGTCCTACTGCCTACCGGGTATACTCGTACCTTGGTCCTACTGCCTAATGTGGGTATACTGTACCCTGGTCCTACTCGCCTAATGTGGGTATACTGTACTTTGGTCCTACTGCTCAATGTGGGTATACTGTACCTGTCCTGCTGTTCAATGTGGGTATACTGTACCTTGTCCTGCTGCTCAATGTAGACTGTACCTTGGTCCTACTCGCCTAATGTGGGTATACTGGTACCTTGGTCCTACTGCCTAATGTGGGTATACTGTACCTTGGTCCTGCTGCCTAATGGGTATACTGTACCTTGGTCCTGGGTTGACTAATGTGGTATACCGTACCTTGGTCCTGCTATCACCTAATGTGGGTGTATACTCACCTTGGTCCAAGTTGCCTAATGTGGGTATACTGTACCTTGGTCCTGCTGCTCCAATGTGGGTATACTGTACCTTGGTCCTGCTGCCTAATGGGTAGACTGTACCTTGGTCCAACTGCCTAATGTGGGTATACTGTACCTTGGTCCTACTGCTCAATGTGGGTATACTGTACCTTGGTCCTGCTGCCCAATGGGTATACTTACCTGTCCTACTGCCTAATGTGGGTATACTGTACCCGGTCCTAAGCGTTTCCAATGTGGGTATACTGTACCTTGGTCCTACTGCCTAATGGGTACTGTACCTTGGTCCTACTGCCTAATGTGCGTTCTGTACTCTTGGTCCTTCTGCCTAATGTGGGTATACTGTACCTTTTGGCCTTCTGCTCTAATGGGTATACTGTACCTTGGTCCCTGCTGCTTCCAATGTGGGTATACTGTACCTTTTGGTCCTACTGCCTAATGTGGTATACTGTACCTTGGTCCTGCTGCCTAATGTGGGTATACTGTACCTTGGTCCTGCTGCCTAATGTGGGTATACTGTACCTTGGTCCTGCTGCCTTCAATGGGTATACTGCACCTTGGTCCTGCTGGCTAATGGGTATACTCACCTTGTCCTTGCTGTCATCGGGTATACTGTACCGGTCCTGCTGCCTAATGTGGGGTATACTGTACCTTGGTCCTACTGCCCATCGGGTATACTGTACCCCTGGTCCTGCTGCCTAATGGGTATACTGTACCTGTCCTGCTGCTCATCGTGGGTATACTCGTACCTTGGTCCTGCTGCCTAATGTGGGTAGACTGTACCTTGGTCCCACTGCCTAATGTGGGTATACTGTACCTTGGTCCTACTGCCTAATGTGGGTATACTGTACCTTGGTCCTGCTGCCTAATGGGTATACTGTACCTTGGTCCTGCTGCCTAATGTGGAAATACTGTACCTTGGTCCTACTGCCTAATGTGGGTATATACTGTACCTTGTCCTGCTGCTCAATGTGGGTATACTGTACCTTGGTCCTACTGCCTAATGTGGGTATACAATACTGTACCTGGGTCCTACTGCCTAATTGGGGTAGACTGTACCTTGGTCCTGCTGCCTAATGTGGGTATACTGTACCTTGGTCCTGCTGCCTAATGTGGGTATACTGCACCTTTGTCCTACTGCCTAATGTGGGTATACTGTACCCTCCTGGTCCTGCTGCCTAATGTGGGTATACTGCACCTTGGTCCTACTGCTAATCGGGTATACTGTACCCCTGGTCCTGCTGCCTAATGTGGGTATACTGTACCCTGGTCCTCCTGCCTAATGTGGGTATACTGTACCTGGTCGTACTCGCTCAATGTGGGCATACTGTACCCTGGTCCTGCTGCCTAATGTGGGTATACTCGTACCTTTTGGTCCTGCTGCTCTACCGGGTATACTGTACCCTGGTCCCTGCTGCTCAATGTGGGTATACTGTACCTTGGTCCTGCTGCCTAATGGGTAGACTGTACCTTGGTCCTTCTTGCCTAATGTGGGTATACTGTACCTTTGGTCCTTCTTGCCTACTGCATACTGTACCCTGGTCCTGCTGCCTAATGTGGGTATACTGCACCTTTGGTCCTGCTGCCCAATGTGGGTATACTGTACCTGGTCCTTCTGCCTAATGTGGTATACTGTACCTGGTCCTGCTGCTCAATGGGTATACTGTACCTTGGTCCTACTGCCTAATGTGGGTATACTGTACCTTGGTCCTATCGCCCAATGTGGTATATACTGTACCTGGGTCCTACTCTCGCCTAATGTGGGTATACTGTACCCTGTCCTACTGCCTAATGTGGGTATACTCGTACCTTGGTCCTAATGCCTAATGTGGGTATACTGTACCTTGGTCCTGCTGTCTAATGTGGGTATACTGTACCTGGTCCTGCTGCCTCCAATGTGGGTAGACTGTACCTTGGTCCCACTGCCTAATGTGGGTATACTGTACCTGGTCCTACTGCCTAATGTGGTATACTGTACCTTGTCCTAAGCGCTGCCTATCGTGGTATACTGTACCTGTCCTAAGCACTAATGTGGGTATACTGTACCTTGGTCCTGCCTAATGTGGGTATAAGGCTCGTACCTTGGTCCTGCCTAATGTGGGTATACTCGTACCTTGGTCCTGCTGCTCCAATGTGGGTATACTGTACCTTTGGTCCTAAGCGTTTCAATGTGGGTAGACTGTACTCTTGGTCCAACTGCCTAATGTGGGTATACTGTACCTTGGTCCTACTGCCTAATGTGGGTATACT
The DNA here is from genome assembly GCF_018991925.1 of Homarus americanus. Taxonomy (NCBI): domain Eukaryota; kingdom Metazoa; phylum Arthropoda; class Malacostraca; order Decapoda; family Nephropidae; genus Homarus; species Homarus americanus. The sequence goes on from NW_024755318.1 coordinate 167,876, forward strand.
GTACCTTGTCCTGCTGCCTAATGTGGGTATACTGTACCCTGGTCCTACTGCCTATCGTGGGTATACTGTACCCTGGGTCCTGCTGCCTAATGGGTATACTGTACCTTGGTCCTACTGCCTAATGTGGGTAGACTGTACCTTGGTCCTACTGCCTAATGTGGTAGTCTGTACCTTGGTCCTTCTGCCTGTCGTGGGTATACTGCACCTGGTCCTTCTGCCTAATGGGTATACACTGCACCTTGGTCCTGCTGCCTAATGTGTACTGTACCTTGGTCCTACTGCCTAATGGGTATACTTCGTACCTTGGTCCTGTTGCCTTATGTGGGTATACTGTACCTTGGTCCTGCTGCCTAATGTGGGTATACTGTACCTTGGTCCTGCTGCCTAATGTGGGTATACCTGTACCTTGGTCCTGCTGTCAATGTGGGTATACTGTACCTTGGTCCTGCTGCTCAATGTGGGTATACTGTACCCTGGGTCCTGCTGCTCAATGTGGGTATACTGTACCTTGGTCCTACTGCCTAATGTGGGTATACTCAAATTCTGTCCTGCTGCCTAATGTGGGTATACTGTACCTTGGTCCTGCTGCCTACCGGGTAGACTGTACCTGGTCTCTACTGTCATCGGGTAGATCGTACCTTGGTCCTACTGCCTAAATGGGTAGTCTGTACCTTGGTCCTTCTGCCTAATGTGGGTATATACTGTACCTTGGTCCTTCTGCCTATCGGGTATACTGTACCTTGGTCCTGCTGCCTAATGTGGGTATACTGTACCTTGGTCCTACTGCCCAATGTGGGTATACTGTACCTGGTCCTGCTGCCTTATGTGGGCATACTGTACCTGTCCTGCTGCTCAATGTGGGTATACTGTACCTTGGGTCCTGCTGCCTAATGTGGGTATACTGTACCTGGTCCTGCTGCCTAATGGGTATACTGTACCTGGTCCTGCTGCTCAATGGGTATATACTGTTCTCATTCGCCGCCTAATGGGTATACTGTACCTTGGTCCTACTGCTCAATGTGGGTATATACTCGTACCTTGGTCCTGCTGCCTAATGGGTATACTCACCTGGTCCTGCTGCCCAATGTGGGTAGACTCATTGCACCTGTCCTACTGCCCAATGTGGGTATACTGTACCCTGGTCCCACTGCCCAACGTGGGCATACTGTACCTTGGTCCTGCTGCCCAATGTGGGCATACTCTCGTACCTTGGTCCTGCTGCTTCAATGTGGGTATACTGTACCTTGGTCCTACTGCTTCAATGTGGGTATACTGTACCTGGTCCTGCTGCTCTAATGGGTATACTGCCTTGGTCCTACTGCCTAATGTGGTATACTGTACCTTGGTCCTACTAAGCCTAATGGGTAGACTGTACCTTGGTCCTGCTGCTCTGTGGGTATATACTGTACCTTGGTCCTGCTGCCTAATGGGTATACTGTACCTTGGTCCTACTGCTCAATGTGGGTATACTGTACCCTGGTCCTGCTGCCTAATGTGGGTATACTGTACCTTGGTCCTACTGCCTAATGTGGGTATACTCACCCTGGTCCTGCTGCCTAATGTGGGTATACTGTACCCTGGTCCTCCTGCCCAATGGGTATACTGTACCTTGGTCGTAATTGCCTAATGGGTATATCGTACCCTGGTCCTGCTGCCTAATGGGTATACTACCTTGTCCTGCTGCCTAATGTGGGTATACTGTACCCCTGGTCCTGCTGCCTAATGTGGGTATATACTGCACCTTGGGTCCTAAGCGCTTTCAATGTGGGTAGACTGTACCTTGGTCCTTCTGCCTAATGTGGGTATACTGTACCTGGTCCTTCTGCCCAATGTGGCATAGCTACTGTACCTTGGTCCTGCTGCCCAATGTGGGCATACTGTACCTTGGTCCTGCTGCCTAATGTGGGTATATACTCGTACCTGGTCCTTCTGCCTAATGTGGGTATACTGTACCTTGGTCCTACTGTCAATGTGGGTATACTGTACCTTGGTCCTACTGCCTAATGTGGTATACTGTACCTTGGTCCTACTGCCTAATGTGGGTATACTGTACCTGGTCCTACTGCCTAATGTGGGTATACTTTGTACCTTGGTCCTACTGCCTTCCATCGTGGGTATACTGTACCCTGGTCCTACTGCCCAATGTGGGCATAATTGCACCCTGGTCCTACTGCCCATCGGGTATACTCGTACCTTGTCCTACTGCCTAATGGGTATAATTGCACCTTGGTCCTACTGCCTAATGTGGGTATACTGTACCTTGGTCCTGCTGTCTAATGTGGGTATACTGTACCTGGTCCTGCTGCCTAATGTGGGTAGACTGTACCTTGGTCCTACTCGCCTACCGTGGGGTATACTGCACCTTGGTCCTACTGCCTAATGTGGGTAGACTGCACCTTGGTCCTGCCTAATGTGGGTATATACTGTACCTTGGTCCTGCTGCCCAATGGGTACTGTGTACCTTGTCCTGCTGCCTAATGGGTATACTCGTACCTTTGGTCCTACTGCCTAATGTGGGTATACTCTGTACCTTGGTCCTGCTGCTCAATGTGGGTATACTGTACCTTGGTCCTGCTGCCTAATGTGGGTATACTGTACCTTGGTCCTGCTGCCTAATGTGGGTATACTGTACCTTTGGTCCTGCTGCCTAATGTGGGTATACTGTACCTTGTCCTGCTGTCTAATGTGGGTATACTGTACCTTGGTCCTGCTGCCTAATGTGTAGACTGTACCTGTCCTACTGCCTAATGTGGTATACTGTACCTTTGGTCCTACTGCCCAATGTGGGTATACTGCACCTTGGTCCTAAGCGCTTCAATGTATACTGTACCTTTGGTCCTACTGCTCTACTGTGGGTATACTGTACCCTTGGTCCTTGCTGCCTAATGTGGGTATATATACTGTACCTTGGTCCTACTGCTCTAATGTGGGTAGACTGTACCTTGGTCCTACTGCCTAATGTGGGTAGTCTACCTTGGCCTTCTGCCCACGTGGGTATATACTGTACCTTGGTCCTGCCTAATGGGTATACTGTACCTGGTCCTGCTGCCTAATGTGGGTATACTGTACCCTTGGTCCTACTGCCTAATGTGGGTATACTGTACCTTGGTCCTGCTGCCTAATGTGGGTATACCGCTGTACCTGGTCCTGCTGCTCTAATGTAAGTACTGTACCTGGTCCTGCTGCCTAATGTGGGTATACTGTACCTTGGTCCTGCTGCCTAATGGGTATACGTACCTGGTCCTGCTGCCTAATGTGTATACTGTACCTTGGGTCCTCTACTTTTCGGCTCTAATGGGTATACTGTACCTTGGTCCTACTGCCCAATGGGTATACTGTACCTGGTCCTACTGCTCAATGTGGGGTATACTGTACCTGGTCCTACTGGGGCCAATGTGTATACTGTATCTTGTCCTTCTGGGTTTCCATGGGTATATGTTGCCTGCACCTTGGTCCTGCTGCCCAATGTGGGTATACTGTATCTTGGGTTCTGCCTAATGGGTATATACTGTACCTGGTCCTAAGCGCTTCCAATGTGGGTATAAGTACTGTATCTCTTGGTCCTTCTGCCTAAGTGGGTATACTATGTAACTGAGGCATAGGTAAACAGCCTCGAGTGAGGGAAGAAGGCATGGAGAAGGGAAAGTAGGAGGGCAGGAGGTGGGGGAGGGGGGAGGAGGGCATATCAACAATGCCCAGATATAATAATCCGGAAATGTGACGATAGTGAGGTGGAGGAGAAGGAGGAAAAAAGGAGGTTGGGAGGAAGGATGAGAGGAGATGAAGTAGATGATATGAGGATGGAGCTTCTGAAGGAAATTATAATGTTTGTCATCTCTGCTCCTGCTTCTCTTCTTCTTCCCCCTGTTCCCTTTGTTTCTTCCTCATCCTCCTCCTCCTCTTCCTTCATTCCACCTCGTACTCCCTCTTCCCCCTCCCCTCCCCACTCTCCCTCCCCGAGTGTGACACATCTCACCACATCGGTGTTTAACATTTGCTTACTACCAACAGGAGTGTAATTAATAGGAACTGATATATCCAGCCAAGGAGGAATGGCATTAATAGGTTCGTCTGGGGTGATTGGAACATTCAGTTTCAAGAGATCTGCAACACTTTTATGAAGCCACGCCCCAAAGAGAGTCTTTTGTGGAAGGTTAGCGAGGTAGTCGGGATTACTTACATAGAACATCAATTCAGTTTGAGCTGTAGTTTGGGGACCATTGTTATTCAAAAGTTTGACACAAAACATGGTATTAAGTAGAGCTATCCTCTCAGACAGGGAGGGCAGCCCGAGCTCTTTCCTCATGTTTACAATTCTGGTTGATTTGGGGCATCCTAGAGTGACGCACATGGCTTCATTTTGCACTACTTCAAGGCTGTTAAGTTGTTTGGTGGGAATGGTCACAAGATGGAGAGCCATGATAGTCAACTACAGAACGAATGAAGTGAAGATAGAAAGTACGAGCATAGGTGATGTTAATTCCATAGCCCTTGCCAACAAGGGTTCTGAGGGGTTTATGAGCTGTTCTGAGGGGTTTAATGGGCTGCATTAGTTGGGCACGAAGGTTGCCGACAAAGTTTGCATCATTCACATTAATTCCAAGATGTTTATAGGAGCTACATAGTTCCAAGGGCCCTCCTTCCCTCCTCTTCCCTCTTCCCTGCCCCTCCTTCTCCATTTTCCCTCTCCCCTTTTCCCCTTTTCCCTTCCCTCCTTTTCCCTCTTCCCTCTCTTCCTAGCCACCTCCTCCTCACCTCCTCCTCCTTCCTATTTTCTCCTTCCTCCGTCTTCGTCTCCTCAGCCAGACAATACAAGATGCTACGAGAACTGTCACTTCATCCTCTCCTTACCTCTCTCCTCCTCCTCTCCTCGTATCCGACCTTCCTCCTCCTCCTCCTCTACTTCTCCCACAATATCTTCCGGCGGGGGGAGGTTACTGTAATCAACGCGTGACGGACACACACCGAGTCAGGGTCGGTCCTGTACTGCTGACGGCAGCTACACAGACACACACACTCTCTCTCTCTCTCTCAGGTTGGGAGTAACCGTACCTGAACTAATTGTTATACCTGCCCCTACCTGTCTCTCTCTTATACCTTCCTGTCATACCTGTTAGCTCCCCACCGCCTATACCCCGATACACTCTTCCCCTACACACCCCCACACACCCCACCCCAGACACCCCCCTGACACACCCCACCCCCACACACCCTCCCCCACACACCCCACCCCACGCACCCCTACCCCACACACCCTCTACACCCCACCCCTCACGCACCCCACCCCTCACACCCCTACCCCACACATCCTACCCCACACACCCCACCCCACACACCCTCCCCACACACCCCTACCCCCACACACCCTCCCCCACACACCCTACCCCACGCACTCTACCCCACACATCCCCCCACACATCCCCACACACCCTCCCCTACACATCCTCCCCCACACACCCTCCCCACACATCCTCCCCCCACACCTCCCCTACACACCCTCCCCACACAACCTCCCCACACACCCTCCCCACCATGGGACTACTGAGTCTAAAATGATCCAAACTACAGCTACACATATGAAGATGTTTGGACTAGACCATCTGTACCATGTTGAGACACAACAGCGCTTCCTGCCACCCTGGCGGACAGTTCCCTCGATATCACAATACCGACGTATCCGCTAAAAAATAATTATACAAAGCATTTATCTCCAACACACTGCCAAATTGGAGAGCTCTTGAACACATACACTCTACAGACTGATGATAATATCACACAGACCATCTACCTGATGGATCTCTAACACCGCCTGTGGAGGGCTGGAAGTGCTATTGTTGTGACTTAACCTGACGGTAATATATATTTGAGAAAGGAGTTAGAATTAACAACTAGGCATCCACTTTACAAACTGAATTAGTTGCCATACTCACAGCTATTAAATCTATTGAAACCACTGTTACTGACAGTCTCATCATCACTGACTCTTATCCTCACTACTTGCCTTGGCACCCCCAACTCAGGTTGTCACGCTCTTGTCTCTGCATTGTTGGGACGTGTCAAGGTCAAACTGTTGTGATCCCTCTCACATAGGCCTCATAAAACATGACAGAGTTGATGCCCTCGCCAAATTCAGGTCTAACAAAGACACCGTTGAATACAATTTGGGTCTGTCAAAAAGAACCCTTAAAACTGTAATTAGGAAAGAACTTATTGATGAGTTTGACGCAAGTAGACAAGTGCAAACAGGCACTAGTCGATCCATAGGCGCTCATGATGAGATGTATCAAGTGAAACATGTATATGGAGCAAGTAACAAGATCACTAGATTACAAGATGTTGTAACTAGATTAAGGTTAGGATATAAGTACCTTTGGCAGTATGTTCCTCAAGCAGATGTAAACAAAACTAAATAAAGTGTGGCCATACATATGTACACACTTGAACACTACGTCTCGACTGTGTGAAGCTAGAACCTTTTAGACAGGTCCAAGCACACTGTGTGAAATGGCACAACACTTCATCTCTAATGGCAAGATAGCCGACATATTAAGATTATATCCTGCACCTTGTATATATATCACTCATGTACAGAACCAAATACGCAATGTGCTTGAATACTCTCTACGTAAATGACACAGCAGTAGTGCCACATACTGCCTCACACGCCTGTACTCACGCATTTGTGAATAAGTTACCTTTTTATGTATAGAACTAAACAAATAATGTAAATGAAATACTGTGTAAATATCTAGTGCCATAATATCCTGACAACGGGGGTAATTATATGACCCTTTGTAAACTCTACTTGTAATCCTTTTGCGCTACTGCTCACAGGATGAGTGTGGGGTGACACAAAGAGCTGCCAAGAGACAAAATAAATAATAAATAAATAAATCCCCACACACCTCCCTAACACCTCCCTCCCCCCACACCTCCCCCCTACACACCCTCCCCCACACCTCCTCCCCCCACACCCTCCCCACACACCCTCCCCACACACCCTCCCCACACCTCCTCCCCCACACACCCTCCCCCTCACATCTCCCCCACAGAACCCCCTCCCCACCCCCCACACACCCTCACACACCCTCCCCACACCTCCCTTACACCTCCCCCATCCTCCCCCCACACCCTCCCCTGTCTTCCTCCCTTGGCACCTCCCTCCTGACCTTCCTCCCATGAACCTCTCCCCCACACAATCTCCCCACACACCCCCCACACACCTCCCCATGCACACCCTCCCCACACACCCCTCCCCACACACATCCCCCCACACACCTCCCCCACACACCCCAAAGACCCTCCCCACACACCCTCCCCCACACCCCCCACACCCTCCCCCACACACCCTCCCCCACACCCTCCCCTGGTACACCCTCCCCACACACCCCAGCACACACCTCTCCCCCACACACCTCCCCACACATCCCCCCCACACCCTCCTCCCCCACACAACCTCCCCACACCCTCCCCATATTTGTACCCTCCCCACACCCCCCATACTCCCCCACACCTCCTCCCCTACACACCTCCCTACACCTCCCTCCCCCTACACAACCTCCCCTACACACCCTCCCCTACACACCCTCCCTACACACCCTCCCCACACCTCTACACACCCTCCTATACACCCTCCCCACACACCTCCCCTACACACCTCCCCTACACACCTCCCTACACCTCCCCTACACACCCTCCCCTACACACCCTCCTCCTACACACCCTACCCTACACACCTCCTCACACACCCTCCCCACACACCTCCCTACACACCCTCCCCCACACACCCTCCCCTACACACCCTCCTACACACCCTCCTACACACCCTCCTACACACCCTCCCCTACACCTCCCTACACACACCTCCCCACACCTCCTCGACACACCCTCCTCTACACACCCTCCCCACACACCCTCCCACACACCTTCCCCACACACCCTCCCCACACACCTTCCTCTACACACCCTCCCCAATTACCCTACACTCCTCCCTACACACCTCTACACACCCTCCTCTACACACCCTCCCCACACACCTCCTCCCTACACACCCCTCCTCTACACACCCTCCCCTACACACACCCTCACCTCTGCAGACACTGGACCTCCATATTCTCCGCCACATTGCTTTACTTTTCATTAACACATAACAATATACTGAAATACGCCTTTACTAAACGTTCATGTAGGCTTGGGCACTCTGTTCCACCTACTCAAATATTGTCCTGATGGGAGGTCACGAGGCTTGAGGTCTTACTCCAAATAGGTGGGATGGGGGCTGCGATGGTAGAACGGTTCTCTTGCTCGCAAGCGAGGTGTCGTGGGTGCCATTCCTGCCGATGGAAAAGTTGTTTGGACATACTCCTAGCCCCTAGTCCCTGCTCACCTATCAGTAAAGTAGGTACCTGTTGAAAATCGAAAGTTGCGATTTCGTATTCAGGAAAGTTGTTGAACTTCCAATAACTTGATGACATAAACCATTGACTCTTCAGGCTTCTACGCCCTAACTCATGAGACATAAAGGCAAGCATGACCTTAGCATGCTTCCCTTGCGCTGTTAACGCTTCTGTGCTTCACCTTACACAGGATGTAGGGAGTGCCCAATAAAAAAAATGGGTGGGAGGTCGACATTTAACACAAGATACAGAAAGTATCCACGAGACCTCCTCCCTTTCTCCGCTCCTTCTCCGCTCCCTCCCTCCCTCCCTTTACCTCCCCTTTCCTCTCCCCTCCCTGCTTGCCCCTATCACTTGCCTTCCCTCCACCTCCTCCTCCTCCCTCCTCCTTCCTTCCTCTCCTTCCTCTCTCCCTTCCTCTCCCTCCTCTCTCCTTTCCTCTTCCTCTCTCCCTCGAGGTCCACAACTGTACCTGGCTGGGATAAGTCGTGAGAAGTAATGGATAGTTAGCGTGACAAACAAGTAATTTGTTGCCATTTATCGCTACTTTGGTTTCCCAAATGACCAGGGAGTGGTGGTGTGGAGGGGTGGTGGGATGGTGGGAGTGGTGGTGGAGGGTGGTTGGAAAGGTGGTGGGAATGGTGGTGGGAATGTGGTGGAGGTGGGGTGGAGGGTGGTGGAGGGGTGGTGGGAGGGTGGTGAGGGGTGTGTAGAGGGGTGGTGTGGAGGGTGGTGGAGGTGGTGGGAGGGGTGGTGTAGAGGGGTGGTGTAGGGGGTGGTGTGGGAGGGGTGGTGTAGAGGGGTGGTGGGAGGTGGTGTGGAGGGCTGGTGTGGAGGGTTGGTGTGGAGGGGTGGTGGAGGGTGGTGTAGAGGGTGGTGGAGGGGTGGTGTGGAGGATGTTTGTGTTTTTTCCCAGTCTTGGATTAGGTTAGGTTAGGTTAGGTTAACAAAAAAAAACCCTATAACGTCATCACCACGGATGGTAACCCCATAAAAGTGACTCGCATGGACCTTCCCAGAGCTGACAGGGCGTCCCTCGACATCACTAACCGGCCACTGACGACCTCCTGACAGCCTTTGTAGGGTTGTTGGCTGGCGATCAAGCGGAAGACCCACCAACCATACCCACAGCCTGGCTGCCTGGGCGAGGCTGTCAGGACCCACCCAGGACTGTCATCACCCACTGTGGGCTGTTAGGATCCACCCAGGGATATCACTACCCACCCAGGGATGTCAGGGCCCACCAAGGGATGTCAGGACCCACCAAGAGATGTCAGGACCCACCCAGAACTTTCAGGACCCACCCACGGGTTTAATGACATACTCAGGCTGTCAGGACCGACCCAGGGCTGTCAGGACCCACCCAGGGTTATCAGGACCCACCCAGGGCTGTCAGGACACCCTGTCAGGACCCACACAGGGCTGTCAGGACCCACACAGGGCTGTCAGGACCCACACAGGGCTGTCAGGACCCACCCAGGGTTATCAGGACCCACACAGGGCTGTCAGTACCCACCCAAGGTTATCAGGACCCATCCAGGACTGTCAGGACCCACCCAGGACTGTCAGGACCCACCCAGGGCTGTCATCAACCATCCACTCACTTATACAAACTAAACGGGCAGGTCACACCCCTGATGAAGTCAAACCCAGGCTAACTCTTGACCATAACATATGTGTGTGTGTGTGTGTGGTGGAGAGGTCTGGCTGCTTGCATGTGGGTGGTGGAGAGGTCTGGTTGCTTGCATGTGGGTGGTGGAGAGGTCTGGCTGCACTGGTGCATGCTTGCATGTGGGTGGTGGAGAGGTCTGGTTGCTTGCATGTGGGTGGTGGAGAGGTCTGGCTGCTTGCACGTGGATGGTAGATAGGTCTGGTTGCTTGCACGTGGATGGTGCAGAGGTCTGGTTGCTTGCATGTGGGTGGTGGAGAGGTCTAGCTGCTTGCATGTGGGTGGTAGAGAGGTCTGGCTGCTTGCATGTGGGTGGTAGAGAGGTCTGGCTGCTTGCACGTGGATGGTAGATAGGTCTGGCTGCTTGCACGTGGATGGTGCAGAGGTCTGGCTGCTTGCATGTGGGTGGTGGAGAGGTCTGGCGAGGAGATAGCGTCCACGCACATCAGAGAAGCTTTTAACCGCTTCATTAACCCGCTGAGTCGTGTACTCCGGCCTTCATGGTATAATTATTAAACAGGTGAGATGAGATCTACCTTGTGTGTGTGTGTGTGTGTGTGTGTGTGTGTGTGTACAGACAGTGAAGTATCTGCTGTAGCATCGACTTCCACTCCCCTCTTGTGCTCATATTGACGTGAACCAGAAGATGATCTTTTGGGTACTTGCTTAAGTTGACCTTATAAAACATGAACCTGCCATTAACTAACTTGAACCTAAACCTGTCCTTAACTAACCTAACCTAATCTAACCTGACCTAACCTTAACTAACTTACCCTAATCAAATCTGACCTGACTTTAACTTAACCTATCATTATCAGGTAGTGGGATTCTGGGGATACTTTCTGGGAAATTTTTGGAACTCTTTCTACACAGTGTGTGTGGGGGTACAGGTGAATAGAGGGAGAGAGATGTACTCTCTCTCTCTCGGCGCCCTGCTAGTTCCACATTCCCCTCCCAGTAGTATAGTTCATGTCCCAGGTAACTCTAATTAGGCTGACTCCCTCCCTCCCTCCCTCCCTCCCTCCCTCTCCCCTTTCTTTCTTCAGTCTCTCTCTCCCTCCTTCCTTCTCTCGCTCCTTTTTCCTCTCCTCCTCTCTCGCTTTCTCTGTGGTAGGTCATGTTGATGGTGGTAGCAGTGATAGGTGGTTGGTGGTAATGGTAGTAGTGGTAAGTGGTGGTAGTAGTGGTAGATGGAGGTGGTAATAGTGGTAAGTGCTGGTAGTAGTGGTAAGTGCTGGTCGTAGTGGTAGGTGGTGGTGGTGGTGGTGGTAGTAGTGGTAAGTGGTGATGGTAGTGGTAAGTGGTAGTAGGAGGTGGTGGTAGTAGAGGTAGGTAGTGGTGAAAGTAGTGGTAAGTGGTGGTAGTAGTGGTAAGTGGTGATGGTAGACGTAGGTGGTGGTGGTGGTGGTACCATAAAAGTTAGTGTGGTGTAACAGACAGAGAGTCGCCCCGCCCACAAGAACAACTTACCCCGGCGTGTACGTCAAGTTGGTGCACACCCAGGCAGTGCACAGTGTTACAGAACTTACAGGTGCACACCAAGGCAGTGTACGGTGTTACAGGTGCACATCCAGGTAGTGTACGGTGTTACAGGTGCACACAAGTAGGTTAGGTTCGGTTAGGTAAGGCGCTATCATGTTGTACAAGGTGGCGTGACATGAGTTTATACTTGTTTAATATTGATAAACTTTTAATACGTTATCTGTTGTTGCTTTTCACTTGAGAATCAGTGTTATCTTGGCGAGTTAGTCTTGTGTTTTAGCTTATGTCAAACAGCTGAGTTAAGTCTTTCAGCTTGAGTAATGAAGAAAGTTCATGGATAAGAGTGTGTGGCGGAGCTCTAATATATCTTACTGAGTTCACTTTTGGTGGTGGACCTATATGTTCCCGCCACATTCTCGTGATAGTTTTCCCAGAAGTTTGTGTCTGTAATGACTATTTTATTTTAATATTGTTTTCCCTACAAACAGAACACGTTACCTTTAGCCTGGGCGGTGGACTATTGGCCTGTCAGGAAATACCACATTATCAATGGAGATACATTATACCCTAGAAATCCGTTCAAGTGACACTAAGATTGATGAACCATGATCCATCTGGGTTTGTCTTGCGGTTTGTGGGAGGTTTTTGGACCGGATAATCCCCCCCTCCCCCTCCCTCTCGTCTCCCGTTTTTGGCGGCACAAATTCCCGCCAGCCGCCAGAGGTCACGCACGACGCCTTCGCCAAATCATAGAAACTGCGACTTTAATGATGCACTTATGACTCTTCTCGCTGGCACATACCTCACCGGGATGCCGCAGTCTGTATATCTTCTGGGTGATTACACAGCGCGGATTTTCTGGGAAATATAGTATCTGTCTTGTTCCTGGTGGTTATAAATCGCCTCAAATTATGGCGGCACATGACGCAGCTGCTCCACGCTATGTTGTACTGGACGATCGTATTTTGTTTTGATTTTTCCCGCTAATATTTGATATTATTTTTCTGCGTAAACTTGAACACGCTCTTTGTGCCTAAACCTTTCAAGTCGATAGTGAAGTAGTTAAGTCATGTGTATTATCAAAATCATTCGAGTTCATTATAAGGGCGTCATTCGTGCTAGGTTTTCACGATTCATCACGTACACACGGACAGGGTCACGCACGTCATGGACATAACGCACAGCTCCATAATGCTTGATGTGTGTGAGCTTTATGGGGACCTGTTGACACCAAAAAGCAAGAGTATATCAAACGTGAACTAAGTAACTTATTTCACCTGACGATAATCTAAACAACTTAACCTAACAAAAACCTAATCCAACATAACGTAACGTAACGTAACCTAACGTAACTTAACCTAGCCTAACCTAACCTACTCTACCCTAACCTACATAACCTAGCCTAACTTAACCTAACCTAACAATAACCTAACCTAATAATAACCTAATCTAACATAATACAACCTAACCTAACACCCCCAGGATGTTTAATAATCAGGTGAAATATGCTGGGGTGGCAAATCTTTTGGTGATCGACAATATACACTATTCTATATTAATAGATTTATGAATTGGTACACAAATAATAAATCCATTAACGTGAATGGATTGATAATGCGAGAACATAGAAACTATATTAAGAAGTCAATAACCAAAACAAGTCAATAAGAAAAACAAGTCAATAACCAAAACAAGTAAATAACAAAAGCAAAGCAAAAAATACCACTGTCATCTCTGGGAGCTTCAATATGGTCCTGAAATGCCAGGCAGGTCCAGTAAACGAGGAACAAATGCAGAAACATGTCAAATATTTTGTATCGGACGGCAATCAGGAGCGTCCTGGCGGCCATCAAGAGCGTCTTGACGGCGTGTTAAGGACCGTAAGATACCCTCACTCCTACCAGGCGTTAACTACCTACACTGTCTCAGGACTTCAGGATATTCGTGTTATCCTTCCTGTCCTGCCTAAGGTCCTGCCCAGTTTAATCCTTAGATGTGTATATATATATATATATGTGTGTGTGTGTGTGTGTGTGTGTGTGGCAGCATTATGTTAGTGTTAAGGTGCAGGCACTGCTTCCTCCCTCTCGCTTTCAGCTGCCGCCGCTGGCTCGTCCTCGTGGTGAACAGGGAAGCAACTTGCATAAGTCCTCCCCTGCCAGTACACAGCCTCCTCACCATCAAGACTCCTGCTGTGCCTCCTCGTGGCAACAAACTGTAACTGGGTGCCTCGTGGGCCCAGGCTAGATTAGCAGGGGATCTTGAAGTAGCAGTGGGCCCCAGAGGGACGGCGCATAGGCCCACTGGTATGTGGACTCCTCCTGGCGCCTAAAAACCACTGCCCCACTGCCTTGCAGATTACCCTTGGAAGGTATAAGGCTGCGGGAGTAAAACCCGAAGGAAAGATCAGTGGTGAAGCCCTGCCTCAGGCAGACATGCTTACAGAGCTCCAACAAGACCGTAGCAGCGGTATAGGCGGAAGAGGTAACAAGCATGGGAAACCAATGACTACACCGGCGGAAGTAGGCAATGCATGATGGACATGCTACTAAGGCGAAACCCAACAAATTAGGTTACCGGCAGTCCATTGCATCTCTCCCTTATCCCAGTCGTTGCAACACTTGCACCACTGGATCAGGAAAAGGGAGAGCCAAGATGTGTGGTTGCAGCCTGCGCTCCTGCCTCACCACATAAATCAACTGACGCGCAGCCATCATCCAGCTCATCATACTCCTCGTCATCATCAAAACCCCTATACCCCCAAAAGTCCTTTGGCGACGTACGACTGGAGACGGGAACAGGAAAAGATGAATACCGGGAGTCTTTAGTCACAACTCTGCACATGGACGGCACAGATAAGATGGTCGCAGTGCAATCCGGTCCTGTCTGTGCAGCCCTTTCGAGGAGCCACTCTGTTCACCCCACATGGGGAGTGTATCAGGTGTTGGTAAACAAGATCATGATAGATTTCTTTCATTGCTGTGAGAGTGAGTGACTGTCGAGTGTGATACATGATACCGCACTGTTTATTGATTTTACTGTGAATGTCTTGTATGTGGTTTCTCCAGTTAAGTTTCTCGTCAACAATAACTCCGAGGAATTTAGTATTTTGTTCGCGTTTGTGGACTATATTACCAAGGTACAGGGGTTCAAGTCTGGAGGTAAGTTTTTTCTTCTGTGAAAGATCGTGTAGTGGGTTTTCTCAAGATTTAGGGTCAGTTTATTACGTATTACCCGGGTCCCGACTTTAGTTAATTCAGTGTTCATAGTTCTCATCAAGGAATGGAGGTCTGAGTTGCTGGCATAGAGATTACTATCGTTTGCAAATAAGTTGTATTTTATGAGTGAGCTGGCGTGGACTATGTCGTTTATGTACAACAAAAACAGTACTGGACCGAGAATTGAACTTTGGGGGACTCCATAAAAGATTGGAGAGGAGTCAGATTGGTGGTTATTATAACAGACATACTGCATCCTGTTGGACAGATATGAGGTAAACCAATTGTGGGACAGGCCCCTAACGCCGTAATGTTCAAGCTTTGAAAGGAGGATGGTATGGTCAACAGTATCGAAGGCTTTAGAGAGGTCCAAGACCTTCTAGCTCTAAATCCAAACTGGGAGTCTGTAAAGATGTCATTGGCATTGCAGAAGGAATTTAGTCTATTACATGCTAGCTTTTCCAGTATCTTACTCAAGGCTGGGAGGACTGATATGGGGCGGTAGTTCTTGAAGAGACCTTTGTCCCCAGATTTTCAGTTTATCAGGAAAGACACCACTAGTGAAGGAGGAGTTACAAATGTGGAGGAGAACAGGTAGTAATAAGTGGGCCACTTTTTTAATGATGCTCATTGGTATATTGCCTTCGCCTGCTTCTGCATCTTTGGACATTTTTATGGTGGCCAGTAATTCATCTGCTGTGACAGGGGATAAGAATAGTTCATTTTGGTGTCTGTTTTGCAGGTAGGCTCTAAATTCCTCATGGTGACCAGGGATGCTCTCTGCAAGATTTTTCCCTTAGATCGTTTATCATAAAAGCTGAGTGGGGGGCCGAAGGCTGAGTGTTCCTGTTCTGAATAGAATTTATGACTTTCCAGGTTTTCTTACTATCGCCTGATGCTGACTGGAGCTTATTTGTATAATAGTTACGTCTGGCATTTCTAACTGCTTGAGTTACTCTATTTCTGATACTTCGGTAAACATCACCGAAAGTTATGGGTCTTTTTGCAAATTTCCTTTGGTGTTTGTGTTTTTCCTTTATCATTATCTTAATTTCGCCTGTGATATAAGGTTTGGAAATGGATACAGCTTCCACTGACTTAGTCTTGAGGGGGGAAGTATTTATCAAAGCAAGCATTGAAGATGCAAGAGAAGTTGCAGCTGTTAACGTTAGGGTTGTCGGAGGCATAGACAAGATCCCAGTTAGCATTCATTAGGTTGTTTTCCAAAAAGGAGCATGTTGTCGGTGCAGTAGTCTCTGTATTGGATTAAGACTACTAGACCTTTCAGGTCTTGTGGCTGTTTTATACATGGCAAAAACTGGGAAGTGATCTGAGATATTGTTGTAAATAATTCCACTTGCTAGGTTGTTAGGAGTGTTGTTAGTCCAGATATGATCTATCACAGTGGCAGAGGTGGCAGTTACTCTAGTGGGTTTGGTTATAGTGTTGAAGAAGAGCTTAGAATGACAGGTAGCAAGAAGGTCTAATACTGAGGTGTCGGTTTCTGATTTTAATAGATCAAGGTTGAAATATCCTGTAAAGTAGCAACGTTTCCTCTCTGAACTTGTGATAGAGATAAGCTCCGAAAATTTATCAAGGAAGTTCCTTACATTAGTGTGGGGTCTTCTGTAGATTACTCCCACTAGGATATTTCGTGTGTCGTTACGTAATTCAATGAAAACACTCTCCCTGTACTCCTCCTGAACCTTTAAATCATCTCTTACAGAAGTGTTATACTTGATATCAACATATAGGGCGACACCACCACTGTGTCGTGACGTGTTGACGCAGTGTCTATTATAATTAGGAATGTTATACAAATGGTCAATATCTTTAGTGAGTTTGGTCTCACAGAACCCAAGTACATCAAATTTGTGGGCAATAGAAGATAAACACTGATCTAAAAAGGTATCTAGATGAAGGGGAATACTGCTGATGTTATGGCTAATCAAGGAGAAGGAATGAGGTGGTAGGAGACTAGAACTAAACTCGGGGGAGTCAGGAAAGTAATACTTACAGTTTGGGTTGGTGTAACCCAGTGAGTTTTGTAGAAAGGCGTCAGGGTCGATATGAGGGAGTGTTGTGTCGACACCATGGGTAAAGGGGGTGTAACACATACGATCTAGCACATCTAAGGGAATGACACTAGTATTTGTTTACAAATCTGTCAATCACTTAATTGACAATGATTATTACCTTTTCCGGAATAATTAATCAGAGATACAACTTAAGACACCCAGAGCTACAAAGACCATCCCCCATGCGCTCCTCTCAGTCCCAAACCTCCATAAAATATCATGGTGTGAAGGCGTGTTGACAGCTTTGTTCACTTGTTTCACCTTAATACAACCCATGTTGTACTGCTTCCCTCCCTCATCATATTTATGTATATCAACACCACTGTAATACATGTATATACTTATAATATAAATGTAAATAAATAAATAAAACAAATAAAGTAAATAAATAACGAAGTGATAACTGTGGTAACATTCTGATATGTTCTTATTACCACCATGCTATTGTACTATCCCAGATGATACTAAATGTTACATAATACTTCCTTGAGATAAATATACAGTATATATCAGGTGCCACTAAGAGACCTCAAGCTCTTAACTGGCTCAGCCATGTTAACATTCGTATTATTATTATTATCGAGTCTGTATCTTTATTTTTTGGCTAAATAAACTGTTCCAATATCAATATCCTAACCTCAATCGTTCCCCCTTTATTGCTTATTGCTTTCCCTTTCTCTCACCTCTCTCCCACTCCTCACCCCCTCCCCTACCCCCTGCTTCTCTCCCTACCCCCAGACCCTTACCACCCTCTCACTTCCCCCCCCCCTTTTTTTATAGAGAAAGGATGGGTGAAAGAAGTTTAGAGGTCGGGGAAGGAAGTTATAGTTCGGAAATTGAAGAAATTTAGCAGGAGGTAAGAGAGGGCGGGCTGACCGCCTAGCTAAGCTAATAGTGTGTTAGGGTTGTGTCATGGGTTAGTTATTGTCTGTCGGTACAGGCACTAGACATCCTACCCTGTCCCATATATGGGTGTTTTAAGGGCCTTATTTAATATTCCGCCGACCCTACTGGCGGATGCTGGTCTAGGAAGGTTGTCTATTGCCTGGCTGTATAGATCGTGGGTGGTAATGGACCTTTTGAGAATTAGTAACTTTTTGGGAACCATGTGCAGGGGGGTATGGTTGCTGTCGTTACCTGGTGGTAGTCTTTGAAGGAGTTCTTGCTCTGATCGTTCTATCTTTTGCCAGACTCTGCTGGCCAGGGTGTGCAGCTACTGGTTGATGGGTTTCATTCTCAGGTCTCTATGTATCTCGGTTGTGGTTCTGGTGAAGGGGTATCTCTCACCTGAATAGGGCTTCATTTTGGACCACCTGTAATTTTAATATTTGAGTGGTGCTCATAGTATGAAGAGGTACTGCTGGGTAAGTTAAAATCGGTATGGTAAATTATGTCACCAGGCGGAGTTTTATTTTCTCAGGAAGCGCTTTAAAGCGTTATAGTTTTCTCAGCTTTTCTTGCCTTTTCCTTCCCGGTGTGGACATGATGGGAGTAACCTGTCGTGGATATATGTAGGCCCAAGAGGGTGCCTACCACCCTCTTCCTCACCACTCTCTTCCCCACACCACCCTCTTCCCTCCCCTACCCTCCAGGAATCTCTTCATAACCATCCCTTACCACCCAACCCCCCTCCCCTCTCCCACTCCTCCCAACAACCCACTTCCCCCACCCCAGGTATATATTCATCCAACCACCCCCTCCACCTCCCCTTCGGGCATCTATCCATGACCCTTACCCTCACCCCCACCACTATCACCCCCACCCACCACCCCTTTCCCTACCTCACCCTCCCCTCTCCACACCACCTCTTCCCCACCACATCCTCCCCTCCCCCACCCCAGGTATCTATCTATCCAGGACTCGAACAGTGATCTTAATCCCCACAGATGAACACGCTAACCACCCCACCTCCATTACAACAATTTATACAAGTGTCCATCATAGTTAAGGGAAGCATCATGGTTGTGTGACTCGAGGAATCCTGCCACGACCACCACCGTGTCGTCTCCTCTCCGGGGTTTCTGAAAGCTTCGTACGATGAATTTTCCTCTTAACTGGAGATATATAACCTTACCTAATTAGCTAGCTTAAATAATGTCAAAATGGCGTCATAATCCAATTGAAACTCTACCTTAGGGGATGAAATTAACGTAGAAAATTTCCACGTAATCCGGAGGGCCGGATGTGAATTGGTGTAAAGTTGTTAGGTAATATTTTTGTGCGTCTTACCTGGTGCTCAGGGTGAGTCAGGTGAGCCTGGGGAGATGATGATCTTTATGTAGGGGCACACACACACACACACACACACACACACACACACACACACACACACACACACACGTGATGCCCCTCATAACACCATCCGTGAGGGAATTACTACGCCATGCGATGCCCTCATAACACCATCTGTGAGGGAATTATTACACCACATCAGGCCCCTCATACACCATCTGTGAGGGAATTACTACACCACGTCAAGCCCCTCATAACACCACCTATAAGGGAACTACTACTCCACGTGATGCCCCTCATAATGCCATCTGTGAGAGAGTTACTACACTACGTGTCTGCTGTTCAACACCTCAGCTCACATGATCTACGTGACCTCCGCTGTAAACATTAAGAACATAAGAATGGAGGAAACTGCAGCGGGCCTATGGGCAATCTGAATGTTCACTGTATATTCCTTCACCTTTCTCTAATGTAATAAGTCACTTATGTCCAATGTATATTTTCAGCCTTCGGACTGCAGAACTTTTTCAATAAACCGCTTATTATTATTATTATTATTATTACACACACACACACACACACATAACCACTTACTGAGGAAGTCCAAATATATCGTTCACATGTTTGAGAATCTTCCCTACTTCCTTTTCTCCCTGTTCCACTGGTTCATTGGTCCTCTGGTTCCCTGGTCCTCTGGTTCACTGACCTATTGATTCTCTGGTTCACCGGTCCGCGGGTTCACAGGTCTATTGGTCCTCTGGTTCACTGGTCCACTAGTCCTCTGGTTCATTGATCTGTTCGTTCATTGGTCCACTGCTTTACCAGTCTACTGGTCCACTGGTGGTTCACTGGTCCGCTAGTGGTCCACTGATCTCTTGGTGGTCCCCTGGTCCGCTGGTGGTCCGCTGATCTATTGGTGGTCCACTGACCCTTTGGTGGTCCTCTGGTCCGCTGGTGGTCCACTGATCTCTTGGTGATCCGCTGATGGTTCACTAATCTATTTGTAGTCCACTGGTCCGCTGGTGGTCCACTGGTCCGATGGTGGTTCACTAATATGTTGGTGTTCCACTGGTCCGCTGGTGGTCCACTGGTCCGTTGGTGGTCCACTGGTCTGCTGGTGGTCTACCGGTGGTTCACTGGTTCAATAATTCGTCATACTAATTTGCCGGCCGTTGACTCGCAGCAGCAGACGGTGGATCTGATAAGAGGCTGTGAACGGTGAACTGTACACGTGTATCTCACTCACGCTAGGCCAGGTGTACGACAGGTTAGGTTAGGTTATTGTAGAGTACAAAAATATATGTTATGGTAGATGGACACCAGCGCCATGTGGGTCACAGTTCACTGCCAATGTTACTCCATTCTTAAAAAGTTTAAAGTCCTCGTTACCCAGAACTGTTGGTCAATCAGAAGGAGCCACAAATTTATATTTTATCTTGAAAAGAGAAGAAAACTCACGATATCCAGCCAAATTTAATTGATCAAACTACAAACAGCATTTCCAAACAGCAGAAACAACTTACTCGTGGGTAAAGTGACACTTCATATCATTAATCATCTGATTCAAGCTTGGCCACGACTTTAAGAGTGCACATCAGTCACTTCCTGGCTGCTGCCTTTTTCTCTGTTTGTTATTCACTCGTAACAGCGAAAGTCTGGCCTAAGGGCCACTTAGGCGTGAATTTTTTAAGGTGTAGAAGCTGTCGCCAACACAGCAACCACACCCTAAGTTAACGAGTTACATGACCCAGTGTCAAGGAATAGTCCGAGAAGACCGGACAACTCACCAACTCACTAACCATTAGCCCGGAACATGATCCGTAAATCGAGTAACATCCAGGTTCCCAATTACTGCTGGGTAGACAGAGGCAAATGGTGTAAAGAAACTTGCCCATAGTTTTACCATACTCGGGGATCGAACCCGGGCCTGCTCGCTTGCGAGGCAAGCATGATGACCATTACACCACGGGCCGCCGTGTAGAAGACTGGACGCCAAGCAAAGTTCTCGTCGCGGTCGAACTAGTCACAATATTCTCCCTTCTTCATTGTCCAAAGTAAGACAACTTTGGCTGCTCACATCGAAGCTGACCTGTAGAAGTTTATTCTTCATTTGGATTATTTCCTCCACAATCTAGACCAGTAGTTCCCAACCTTTTTTGGCTGCCACCCTAAATTTCCCAACAATACGGTGTCGTGACCCGCAGGCATATAATATATTTTATAGCTTGAATGTTAAGATTTTTTTTTTTTACTTTATTAATACTATATTTTTAAAATTGTCTAAGGGCCCCTCGCCCCCATTGAGGACACCCCGCGACCCTGATTTGGCTCGCGACCTCAGGTTGGGAACCGCTGATTCTAGATGGTTCTTCTGAGCGTTTGTGACTGGCCATATGGAAGGGTAAAAAACCCAATAGTGCTATGTCAGTTCACGTCGCAAAAGTACTGAGACATCCTCTCTCAAGCACTGGACGCTTGACATTTTTAAGACTACCGTACCACCTCCGACTCCTCCAGGAACTTCCTTAATCTTGGAACAGGTGAACTGCGTCCCTCCGAGAGCTCCTCACGCCAGAACTCCTGCATCTCTTAAAAAGCTTTAATGTTTTCTTTTTAAGAGCTAATGTCGATTTTCCCTGGTAAGGACAAGGTCAATCCGTTCGGATGAGAGAACACGTCTGCTGGATAGCACTAAGAAATTCAGATTGTATCCTGGAATTTGTGCTACGCTCTGTGTTTGTTATCGAGCGCGAAGACTTCTACATCATCCACGTCAGGTAGCAGTGCCTGCAACTCATTCAGTTTGTTTATATACTTCTCCGTTTACCCCCGAATAATGTCACTATTATCCCCGCGGGAGTAAATTACCGCCAACTGGGAACCCCGACACCAGTAGGCGCATACAGTACATACACATTTATTCATTAAAAACTTCTTATATATATATATATATATATATATATATATATATATATATATATATATATATATATATATATATATATATATATATATATATATATATATCATGTAGATCCACAATGGAAACGTGGATAAGATAAATCTTGATAAAATCACAGGAAAAAGGGAAACAATGGAGCACCTTAGCTTTCGTCTTTATTCAAGACGTCTTCAGAGGTAACTGAATTACAAGGACTGAGAGAGACTTATGTACACAGGGTGACCTTACAAAACATGAGGTCAGGTCAAAAACATGACATCCACTAATCCACACACCACCAAAAACATAATAGGAGCTTATAAGAAAAGGTGACGTAAATAGTCATGTTCGGTCAGGTAAAAAATATATGAGACCCACTGATCATCTGCCCTACATTTACCTCAAATGTTTTCAAAGCATTTTCAACCTTGGACCACTGACAAATAAATTTGTGTAACATAAGAACATAAGAACATAAGGAGTCTGCAATAGGCCGGTTGGCCTATGCATGGCAGCTACTGTCGAGAGTTACTACCACTCTCTATCATCCATGAATCTATCTAGCCTCCTTTTGAAACTTTCCACTCGTCCACCACCCTATTTGTGAACCAGTTTCTTCCTATCTCCCTCCTAAACCTAAACTTATCCAATTTGAATCCGTTGCTCCGAGTCCTATCCTGCTCGGATATTATAAGAACTTTATCTATATCCCCTTTATTGATTCCTTTCACCCACTTAAATACTTCTATCATATCCCCCCGCACTCTTCGTCTTTCTAGGGAATGCAAGTTAAGTTTCTTTAACCTATCCTGATATGGAAGGTTTCTAAGTCCCGTAATCATTTTTGTCATTCTTCGCTGCACCGACTCTAGTGAATTTATATCCATTCTATAATAGGGGCACCAGAACTGAACCGCATAATCGAGGTGCGGCCTGACTCGCGCAAGATATAGTTGCAATAAGACCTCTGCACTCTTGTTACTTACACTTCTAGATATAAAACCCAATACTCTGTTTGCCTTATTTCGAACATTAACGCACTGTTTTCTAGGCCGTAGGTCCGGGTTTACAAGTACCCCTAGGTCTGTTTCACAAGTCGACTTCTCTAGGTTGATGTTGTTAAGGCTGTATACATTATAAGTATTTGTTCTTCCAATATTAAGTACGCTGCACTTGCTGGTGTTGAATTTCATTTGCCATTTTTCAGACCACCCCTGCAGTTTATTTAGATCCTCCTGTAATGCATTTGCATCCTGCTTTGAATTAATTTGCCGCCCTATTTTGGTGTCATCCGCAAACTTGCTTATGTCACTGCTGATCCCAGTATCTAGATCGTTTATGTAGATTATGAACAAGAGTGGGCCTAGTACTGACCCCTGGGGAACCCCACTGGTTACACGGCCCCGCTCAGATTTAACACCATCTACGCTGACCCTCTGCGTTCTATCGGTGAGCCATGATTTTATCCAATTTAAAACTTCCCTTCGATACCATGAGCCTTAATTTTTCTCAGAAGCCTCTGATGCGGTACTCTGTCAAATGCTTTGCTAAAGTCTAAGTAAATAACATCGTAATTTTCGTCATTATCTACTACCTCGAAGACTTTCCTAAAAAACGTTAGCAGATTTGTTAGACAAGATTTTCCCTTTGTAAACCCCTGTTGAGAGTCGTAGATTAATTTGTTTTTCTGTAAATGCGATCGGATGCTATTTGCTATAATTGATTCAAGAAATTTCCCTACTACTGACATCAAACTAATCGGCCGGTAATTTGATGCTGATGCTCTGTCTCCCTTTTTGAGTATGGGTACTACATTTTACTGTTTCCTCAAGTCTGGCACAACTCCTGTGTCTAATTATTTTGTACATAAATTTACGAGGGGTCCGCTTATTATCTGTTCTTTCAAAACTCGAGGGAAAATTTCATCCGGCCCTGGGGATTTTGTCTTCTTTAATTTATTTATCTTCTTAAGAACATCCTCTTTTTCTGATAGTGATATTCTTTAATTTCTCTTCTTCATTTCCCCTAAATATCAGTTCCACCTCTGGCGTTTCCTCGTGAATTTCTTTTGTGAAAACTGATAAGAAGTAGCTGTTTAATGCTTTACTTATCTCCTCGCTATCATCGATCTGTGAGGTTAGCCATAATAATGGCTTCTAGCTTGTGACAAATTTTAATATCAGATGTAGGTTCACCCTGGGATGGTCGAACGGCCACTCTACCTCGAACTGAAGCGAGGTGAACATATTATTATTATTATTATTATTATTATTATTATTATTATTATTATTATTATTATTATTACTCGTAGTAGTAAAATTATTAATAATATCATTATTATAATTTAAATCTATATTCCAGAGATAATTTTTCGTTCATTTCCTATGGATCAGGATAATTAATTAAAATTGAAAGCAAAGATGGTTTTTAGTTTTTCAGTAGACGATTCAGCTAAAGTTAAACCTTAGCTGATTATTGGTTAGGTCAGAGCTTGTGTGAGTGTAGTTAGTTTAGTTTAACAAATTTATTGACAAAGCTTGGAGGGTAGTCGAGCACACAGTCGCGGCTCCTCACATCTGGCTACCACCTTGAGGTACTCCGCCGACAACTGCCAATTTAGACTATCCAGGGTTGTCTCTATTAACCCGGGTAGGAGCGAGTGGCTGCCTCTCTCTGTTTACTGTAGTGGTTGATGTAGTAATGTTATGTGTACTTATATCTCTCTCTCTCTCTCTCTGGTACACGCACACACACACACACAAAGCTCTCTGAGATATATACACACATACTGACGCGCACACCCTCCCAGAAACACACACACACACACAATCACCACAAGGGGAGGGACTCAAAAGTTGCCGGGCCCGCCGCTAGATGGCAGCAGGTGTAGGGCGGCGTCAACCTGGTCACAAGAGATGACCGGCGACATATACAAGCCACGACGACTCTCTCCCACAGCCTACACAGAGCATGTTCCCTGACACTCCGCTGCACGGACAAATTCTCACAGCATATAATCTCCTCGGACAGCTAACCTCTGATAAAATCCCAAAACTTAAACGATAAAACGAACAAAATACCAACGGACAGTTTCACAATGGCGAAATACACGGCAAAAGAAATCTTAAAAGAAGTTTATTTAGCAGCTGTTAGGTTAGGTTACTTTAACTCAGGTTAGGTTAAGTTAATCAAAGTTAGCCTAAGTTAAGTAAGGGTAAATCAGCGTAGGTTGGATTACGGAAATTTTGTTAAGTTTATGTTCCCATAGTTTAAGATGGGTAAGTTATAAGTTAGCTTAAATTAAGCAAGATTAAGTTAGTGCAAGTTAGGTAAGTTACGGAAATTAGGCTAATTAATTCATATTAGATATAGTTAGTTAAAAATAGATTGACTTTAATTAGTTTAAAATTAGGTTAGGTAAGGTGTTAACGCTATAATGTATTGCTGCGCTTCAACAACTGAGGTCTCTTAAGAGCACTGCAGTCATCATCAATGGTACACCTCTTCTTTATTGTTATAAAATGATCTGTCATACTTTAGATATTTAGATTTTGTTTGTTATGACAATGTCAAGAAGTATATATATATATATATATATATATATATATATATATATATATATATATATATATATATATATATATATATATATATATATATATATATATATATATATATATATATATATATATATATATATATATATATACCGAGTGATTATAAATGGTCTTACATATTTTGAAAATTTATTATGAAAGAAAAACTAAACCTAACAAAGCTACATTGCAAATCATGATACATTATACTCAAGTCTTAAATTAATTTATATTTTTAACGTTCACTACGAAGTTACAACATTCCTGAATGAGCAAGTGTCTGATAGTTGGACTATACAGTCCAGACAACTTTCCAAGGGAAGGATTTTGTTCCACTAGTATCAACAACCCAGAACAGTTTTGAAGGAAATTATAGATGATGTTCAGTGAGATATGGTACAAAAAGTATGGCGGGAAACAACAGAACCTTATAGTGAACTTATATACCTTGAAGATTATAACCTTTGTAGTTATTCTTTATCATTATATCTTGTTTGGGCTGTCTGTACCTTGTTAGTTTTAGTCAATATATTACATACACATGATATTAACACCTAACACATGATACATAACACCCAACACATGATACATAACACCTCACACATGATACATAACACCTCACACATGATACATAACACCTCACACATGATACATAACACCTAACACATGATACATAACACCTATCACATGATACATAACACCTAACACATAATACATAGCACCTAACACATGATACATAACACCTAACACATGTAGGTATTAGGCAGCTACCAAACAGGGAGGTACTACCGCCTGGGAATATATTGGAAGCATAATGTGTTGTCTAATGGTAGACCATGCTGCCACATGGCATCACGAAAATTGTGACCAAGTCTCAGGTTGCTGATCTGACTTTTTGCCTCATGCACACACAATTGCAGGGTCTCAATTATTTATCTTACCTTGACAACACAACATAATTGTATATTGTTTCTCACTCTTGATTTATTTTTCGTTTTTGTGTTTAATTATGGTTATTATTTTTTATCATTATTGAATTTTTTATTATTTATTTTTATTATTTTTTTAATTATTATCATTATTATTATTATTATTATTATTATTATTATTATTATTATTATTATTATTATTATTATTATTATTATTATTATTATTATTATTATTATTATTATTATATTTTCTCCCCCAGGCCCTCAAGTGGGTCAGTGACCTGTGGCTGGGTGGGCTAATCGCCATAAAAACAAAAAACAAAAAAACATTACTATATACTGTGTACGAGTCCCCCCTGAACCCATTGAACTAGTAAAATAAAGCTGTAACACACATTAGTGTTTTAATCACTACACATGTACTGAGCCTGTGTAAATATACAGTATTATCTTCACACCCTCAAGTCATTCTACCAACTTTCCTCTCTCTACAACCCTACTACTATAAATTCTTGCTTTACCTCTTCATATGAATTTAACCTCATTATATAACACATGATACATAACACCTAACACATGATACATAGCATCTAACACATTATACATAACACCTCCCACATTATACATAACACCTAACACATGATACCCCACCGGAATATCAACAAATTCTCGCCAGAAGTTACAATTTCATTTAGAAAAGGAATGGAACCAGTGTTGAATAGAGGTGAACAGTGGTGAACAGTGCTTAAGTCAATGAGAACAACTCAACAATAACAGCCGAGTCGTACCCAAGTAAAACTTCAAGCAGTGAGGTCCCAGGTACCCAGTGATAACTGCCCGTGAGACCCAACAACAACCAGCGATGTGTTAATCCGTTTACGATAGGAAAGTCTGTGACCACACCTCACGCATATAACACCATCTGTGAGGGAATTACTACACCACGTCAGGTCCCTTATAACACTATCTGTGAGAGAACTATTACACCACGTGAGGTCCCTCCTAACACCATCTGGGAGGGAGTTACTACAGTACTGTTTGCTGTTCAACACCTGCATTAATCTGTATGTTCACTGTACAGGTATGTTCCTTTACCTTTCCCTAATGAAGGCTTTTGTTAAACCACCAATATATTATGTAATAAGTCATTTATGTCCAATGTACCTATATTTTCAGCTTTCGGGCTGCAGAACTTTTTCAATAAACCGTTAATTATTATTATTATTATTATTACGTAACACCTAACACATTATACATAACACCTAACACATGATACATAACACCTCCCACTTGATACATAACACATGATACATAACACCTAACACATGATACATAACACCTAACACATAACACCTAACACATGATACATAACACCTAACACATGATACATAACACCTAACACATGATACATAACACCTAACACATGATACATATTACCTAACACATGATACATAACATCTACTTTATCAAAAACTTTCACCATCATTCATCAAACTGACCCGACATAAGTACTTACCATTTGCCTCTGTTGGTACGGACCGATAACGTACAGAGAGCTGCCGTCCGTTATAACACCTTCTGTCCGTTATAACACCTACAATCCGTTGTAACATCTATCGTCCGTTGTAACATCTACCGTCCGTCATAATACCTATCCTCCGTTATATCATTTACCGCCCATTGTAACGGCTGCACCATTGAGCTCTCTTGCAGGGGGGAAGGGGTCGTCAGAGCTCCAATATATTCTCAAATTCTCGGTCAGTAAAATGTTGTTGCAGTTAGAGATAATGTTGATAATGTGCCACTGTGCATGGTGTAGGTTAATCCCATTACGATAAGCGAGTTAAACTTGCAGCTACCAGACAAGGGGTGACGCTGTACACCTGACAACCAACGTTAGCGCTTCAGTGTCTGTGGGGGTTGGGGGAGGGTCCTCTTGGTGAAGGTGGTGGCGGTGACGGGGATGGCGGTGGTGGTAGTGTAGTAGTGGTGGTATTGGTGATGATGGCGTTGGTGTTGGTGGTACTGGAAGACTGGGTGAGGTTTATAATCATGGCAGTTTTTAGGGTCCGATTCTCCTGGCTTCTTCCTTGTCCTGTTGTTGTTGGTGGTGTTGTTATCGTTGTTGTCGTTGTTGTTGTCGTCGTTGTTGTTAGCGGAGAAGTTGAAGTTAGAGTATGCAGGTTTACAACGACAATAACAGTTTCAGGGTTTCATTCTCCGGTTCCCCTTCCACTTTTGCCACAAGGATGCTCATTTGGGCCATATCCAGAATGGTCCTGACATTCTACGCAACGACCATAATAGATTGTATAATACGTTTTTGCTTTGATCTATGATTATGTTTTCGATTGCATTAGGATGACCTTACTGGGTGCTGTTGCCCAGTCAGGTTGTTTTTTTAGGCAGTTTATGTTTAGGGCACCTTTTCTAGCCCCCTCCCCATGTGGGGTGAGCAGAGTGGTTCCTGGAAAAAGCTGCTTAGTTGCACAGACAGGACAGGATTGCACTGCTGCCTAGATCCCAATGCATAAACGGCCATCTTATCTGTGCCTCCCATGTGCAGAGTTGTGACTAGAGACTCCCGGCAGTCATGTCTACTTCTCCCCGTCACCACTTGTCTGTTGTCATGGGACTTTAGGGGGTATAGGGGTTTTGGTGATGATGAAAAGTGTGATGAGCTAGATGATGTCTGCACTTGAGTTGATTTATGTGGTGAGGCAACCACACACCTTGGCTCTCCCTTTTCCTGATCCTCTGGTGCAGGTAGTTGCAACGCCTAGGGAGAGCGAGAGTTGCAATTGACTGCTGATAGCCCAGTTTGTTGGGTTTTGCTTTATTAGCCTGTCCATCTTGTATTGCCTTCATCTGCAGGTGTACTTGTATTCGTTGGGTTGCCGTGTTGGTCACCTCTTCAGCCTTTGGGGTCTTACTGGAGATCCGTTAGCATGTCTCCCTGATGCGGGGCTCCACCACAGATTTTTCGTTCGGGGTTTACTCCCGTAGCCTTATACCTACCAAGGTTAATCAGCAAGTCAGCGGGGCACTGGTTAGTAGGCACTAGGGTGTGTTCACATGTCGGTTTGTCTATGTGTCGTCCCTCGGGTGCCCACTGCACACACACACCCGCTTCCTCCTCTTCTTTGATATTTTTACCACTACCACAACTACCACCAATAACCAACCACATCTACTACCAATAACCTACGACAAGCACCAATATCCTACCACAACTACCACACTACCGCACGCTGGCTTCTAAGGTGGAGTTATGTTACCGGGGATCAAGTGTGCGTGAGACTGTCGGAACCCAGAGAAAGATCGTACCTTCCTCTGTGTAACTCTCATATACTGTATTTAACTACACCTCTTAGGTGTAGTGGATGTCCTCTTAGGTGTAGTGGATGTCCTCTGAGGTGTAGTGGATTTCCTCATAAGTGTAGTGGATGTCCTCTTGGTTGCAGTGGATGTCCTCATAGGTGTAGTGGATGTCCTCTGAGGTGTAGTGGATTTCCTCATAAGTGTAGTGGATGTCCTCTTGGTTGCAGTGGATGTCCTCTTAGGTGTAGTGGATGTCCTCTGAGGTGTAGTGGATTTCCTCATAAGTGTAGTGGATGTCCTCTTGGTTGCAGTGGATGTCCTCATAGGTGTAGTGGATGTCCTCTTTGAATTCACTGAATATCGTCTTGAAGGCATCTGATGTCTTCTTGAATGCGCTGAGTGTCATCTTGAATGCACTTGGTGTCCTCTTGAATACACTGGGTGTCCTCGAATTCACAGGATCTCTTGAATGCATTGGGTGTCCTCTTGATTGCACTGGGTGTTCTCTTGAATGCACAGAATGCCCTGGAATGTATTGGGTGTCATCTTGAATGCGCTAGGGGTCATTTTTAATGCATTGGGTATCCTCTTGAATATAGGTCCAGGTGTTGTGTGTCTTAAACTTCGTGTTTGTTGACCTGGCCGAGCGTCACACACAGGTTTATGTTTAAAGCCATATAGGATTAAATATATATTATACTATTTCATTTTATGGTTTATTTATTACAGAAGAATGTATTTCAGTCCTGTAAATTGGGTATATTATTTTTCAGAGCCACGAAACTAATAATGTTTATGTCGGTAGTCTTGTATAACTCTCTCAACAGGACATGTGAGAAAGGATCTAACGTCGTCACTTTAGCCACCCAAATGTATGGCGGTCAAAACAGCGTCGATTTGGTACTGAGACTTTGCTGAAACGTTACGTAGTCAACTTTTCTTACCTTAGATGGGAGACAAAAAAACAAACAAACGTAAATATCCCTGAACATTATGGTCGGAGTAGTGACTAGTAACGATGTTAGTAAGCAAATAGACAAACTAAAGCCTAGTAAGTCACCTGGTCCCGATGACATATTTGCCAGAGTATTAAAGGAATGTAAGGAAGAGCTTAGTATGCCCTTAGCAAAGTTGTTTAACATGTCCTTAAAAACAGGTGTAGTACCAGAATCCTGGAGGATAGCGAATGTAATACCGATTTTCAAGGTGGATAGATCACTATCCTCTAACTACCGTCCAATCAGTCTAACATCAAAGTAGGCAAAATACTGGAAGCAATCATTTCAAACTCTATTCGAAATCACCTTGAGAAGCACAGATTGATCAATGATTCCCAACATGGCTTCACAAGTGGACGTTCATGTCTAACTAATCTATTAACATTCTTTTCATCAGCTTTCGAATCGGTGGACGAGGGGCACAATTATGATATGGTATATCTCGACTTTAGCAAAGCCTTTGACAGAATCCCCCCACGAAAGACTAATTAGAAAGGTAGAAGCACATGGCATCAAAGGTAATATCCTTAAATGGATTAGGGCGTGGTTACGGGACAGGAAACAGCGAGTGAGCATTAACGGCACTAAGTCCCATTGGAGCAACGTCACTAGTGGAGTTCCCCAAGGCTCAGTACTTGGACCATTATTATTTATTATATACATAAACGACATAGATATCGGCATAGACAGCAACATAAGTAAATTTGCTGATGACACTAAAATAGGACGTGTTATTAAATCTGACAAGGACTATGCAAAACTACAGGAAGATCTAAACAAATTTTTCGAATGGTCAGAAAAATGGCAGATGAAATTCAACGTGGACAAATGTAAAGTACTCAGTATAAGAGATGTAAACAGGGAAACCAGATACCAGATGAACAATGATGCCATTGAGAAATCCGACTGCGAGAGAGATTTAGGAGTAATGGTAAGTAGGAACCTCAAGCCAAGTAAACAATGTGTTTTTGGTCGTAACAAGGCTAATAAAGTACTTGGGTTCATACAAAGGAGTGTTAGTTACAAGACTAGTGAGGTCATCCTAAAACTGTATCTTGCGCTTGTGAGACCACACCTGGATTACGCAGTTCAGTTCTGGTCACCGTATTACAGAATGGATATAGAATCCTTGGAAAGAATCCAGAGGAGAATGACAAGACTAATCCCGGGCATTAGGAACCTTGAGTATAGAGACAGGTTAAAGCATCTTAATTTGCACTCCCTCGAGAGACGCAGAGCGAGGGGCGACTGATAGAGGTGTATAAATGGAAGTCAGGGCTAAACAAAAGGGGACATTACAAAGGTACTCAAACTATCCAACCAGGAGCGAACTCGTAACAATGGTTTTAAATTAGACAAATTTAGATTTAGGCGCGAAATAGGTAAACACTGGTTTGGAAACAGAGTAGTGGATGAATGGAACAAGTTACCAAATATCATCATTAACTCGAATATGCTGAATAGCTTCAAACATTGGTTGGATGCTTATATGAGCAATAGGGGTTGGGTGTAAACGGGACTGCCCAGTCTGGGCCAATAGGCCCGCTGCAGTTTCCTCCATTCTTATGTTCTTATGTTCCTCCCTGTCAATGGTTCGTGGTGCTATTCGTTCTCTTTAGCTGGCCAGTAGTTGAACCACCTCCTCACAGCTTGGTTGGTTCCTTCCTTCTACTGGTTCTTCGTCAGTAAAGTCTCAGTGGAATTTTGGCGCCATTGTACCTCCAGCTTTGTGCCGTAGTTTAGAATCAATTGGATAAGTTCTCACATGGTTACAGTTAAGGAGACATTTAACATAGGCTGTTGTATGACTCCTCTTTGGCTGAGTCTGGGATGAAATTGATGACAAACACCTATTGATATAGACATTATAATCAGGTATTCAGGTATTATTATTACTCTTTGATGTAGGTAGTGTATGTTACCTTATTTTTTCTCTTATCATACACCTCAGTAACTCTTCCTCGCTTTTTATGTGATAAACTGAAGCAAAATGATATTTCATAAAGATTTCGATGGTATTCGTAAAATTTTAAGGTGTTAATATACGTTTTTTTGTTCCGACGGTGTATAGAATTGTTTAACAGTTGAGGTCGTATAGAAATATTAAACGTCATTTCTTCTCAAGATATAAATTATCCTTTTAGCGCAAAGCCGTAAACATACAGGAATTCTCGGCACAAAATACGCAAAAGACGAACAAATTTGTTTACCGGCCAGACAAGAGAGCTTCAGTTTGTACCGCCATTTCTTTGACTGTCTCTAAAAGTGCCCCATATTTAAAAATATTTCCCTAAGGTCACCTCAGAGAGTAGTGAACAAATTAAAGAATTCAACCCTGTCACTGTATGTCACCAAATCCTCTACCGAAACATCCCAGATCCTTTAAACTCATAACAAAAGCAGCCACAAGTGGTATTGAGTATCCTTTACCTTTACACTACTAAACGTTTATTCCTTCTCCCCTTCACCGTCTTTACAAAAGGGACCGAATGCCTTTATCCTC
Source organism: Homarus americanus (assembly GCF_018991925.1). Classification (NCBI taxonomy): domain Eukaryota; kingdom Metazoa; phylum Arthropoda; class Malacostraca; order Decapoda; family Nephropidae; genus Homarus; species Homarus americanus. The sequence continues at coordinate 201,239 of NW_024755318.1, forward strand.
CACCGAGTCAGGTCAGGGAAGATACAGCCATGCTTGGAGTTGTTTGTGATGCTCTTTTTTTTTTCCTTCGTGAGTGATAAATCGTTTTGTTTATGAATTTGGGAAAATATAATCCTAGAATTTAAGTGGAACTTTTCTTCAAATTCATGTTATATTATGGGTACCTTGAATAATTAATTATGTAAAAATATTACTTATACATAAATAAATATTAAATATCTAATCGTCAAAAGATTAATGTAAAGAAACGGCCTATATTTGCATGAATAGTAAAGCAAAAGAAATTCGAACATCCATAAAAATCAATAAAAAGCCCAATGAATGCAAGCTCTTTAATAATGTTGAAGAATAGTTAATGTCTCGTGTTGAAACAACCATGGAACTACTACCATTAACTACTAACATGAACTACTACCATAACTACAACCATAACTACTACCATAACTACTACCATGAACTACTACCATAACTACTACCATGAACTACTACCATAACTACTACCATAACTGCTACCATGAACTTCTACCATAACTACTACCATGAACTACTGCCATAACTTTAATATTGAATATCCTAATACATACAGTAAGTAGCTATCATAGCTGTGTTGAGTTAGTTGAGCCGCAGATCTATGCTGCATTCAGTGACTGTTGCCTCAAAGTCAATATCTGCAACTGTTGTCGGCTTTGTGGCCGATGTTCTCCTTCCCGTGAGGCACAGCAATGCAGACCGAAGGAGAGAGGACAGTCGACATCTCATCCAGGCCGTAACATAACCTCTGGGCTGCTGCTTCTTTTCGGATAACTACTACCATAACTACTATCATGAACTACTACCATAGCTACTACTATAACTACTACCATGGACTACCATCATGAACTACCACCATGAGCTACCCCCATGAACTACCCCCATGAACTACCCCCATGAACTACCACCATGAACTACCACCATGAGCTACCACCATGAACTACCACCATGAACTACAACCATGAACTTCTACCATGAACTACTACCATGAACTACCACCATGAGCTACCACCATGAACTACCACCATGAACTACCACCATGAACTTCCACCATGAACTTCTACCATGAGCTACCACCATGAACTTCTACCATGAACTACTACCATGAACTACCACCATGAACAACTACCATGAACTACCATCATGAACTACCATGAACTACCATCATGAACTACTACCATGAACTACCATCATGAACTACTACCATGAACTGCCATCATGAACTACTACCATGAACTACCATCATGAACTTCTACCATGAACTTCTACCATGAACTACTAACATGAACTACCATCATGAACTACTACCATGAACTACCATCATGAACTACCATCATGAACTACTACCATGAACTACTACCATGAACTACCATCATGAACTACTACCATGAACTACCATCATGAACTACCATCATGAACTACTACCATGAACTGCCATCATGAACTACTACCATGAACTGCCATCATGAACTACTACCATGAACTACTACCATGAACTACCATCATGAACTACCATCATGAACTACTACCATGAACTGCCATCATGAACTACTACCATGAACTACCATCATGAACTACAATGAACTACCATCATGAACTACTACCATGAACTGCCATCATGAACTACTACCATGAACTACCATCATGAACTACTACCATGAACTACTACCATGAACTACTACCATGAACTACCATCATGAACTACTACCATGAACTGCCATCATGAACTACTACCATGAACTACCATCATGAACTTCTACCATGAACTACTAACATGAACTGTCACAATGAACTACTACCATGCACTACCACCATCACCACCAAAAACTACTACCATGCACTGCCACCATCACCACCATAAACTACTACCATGCACTACCACCATCACCACCATAAACTACTACCATGCACTGCCACCATCACCACCATAAACTACTACCATGCACTACCACCATACACTACCACCATCACCACCATGCACTACCACCATAAACTACTACCATGCACTACTAACATATCAACGGTTGTGATAATGGTGATGGTTGTTGCTATTGTTGTTGTCGATAATGATTATTAAATTTTTCAATTTAATGGTGATTATATATTGTTTTTGTTGTTAAATTTAATAATATTTTAATTAATATTATTATTTTTTAATTATTATTATTATATTAACTTTAATCACAACCTTTTTATTATTTATCAGTATTAGCAAAACTGTTCCTTCACCAATACTTTAATTAGTTTTAGTTTAAATCTTTAACATTAACAAGAGTGTGGACACAAACTCTCGTCCGAGGAAACTTATAAAAACTTCCCAAGTGAAATCTTGCGAGGGAGACTGGCGGCAGCCGCGGCTCCATTTTACCGACTCACTCAAAGGCTTTAATTGAAATCGTTCGACTCCTGCGTTCCGTATCCTCAACATTAGTACCAGAATGTTACGTCATCGAACTAGGGATCTAGGAACCTATCTACTGTATTGTACTTACGTGATGGTTTCACTATACGATCTCGACTTTATTTGGGATATTTAACCATCGTGATGTAACTTGAGTGAGAACGCACCAATTACGAGGAAATACAATGTACAAAACTTTGACCAGAAGTGACTGACACACCTCATGTTACTTGTGAGACGACAGCCAGTGAAGTGAGGTCCTGCACTCTTGGAAACACCCATTTCCAACCTTTTCAACTCAGTAACTACATTTTTATCTGTAGGTTTGGCACAGTGATAGACGGAAGATTTATTTTCTTGTTCAGGTTTAGGTTAACGAGGTGGAGGTAACACCTAAAAGAGTTTATCATGTCAAGGTAGCACTGTCACCGCCTCCATAATGGAAGTCGTAATTAACTTCCCTATAGTGAGCGGGATCGAGTGTCAATCAGGGTTGTGTTATGGTGGCGGTCGGCCAGAGTCTAGACCTCATCACCCAGCGTAACTCTTTCTCCTTGATAACTTTCCTTCCTGATATACAGTATAACGGCAGCCTAAGAGGATCCCCGACTGAATCCACGAGATAATAAAATTGCCAACAAAAACACGCACTAATATACTCCGTCACACTAGCTTTACAACCAGAGCCTAGAGCAGATTTTATCAATGAAGCTGAATGGCTGGCAGAATGAGATGCAATGGGTTAATCTAGCGCCCTTCATTATTTAATTTATTTCCTTTATATTCTCCAATTACCAGTAATATTTAAAAAAATAAGTTTTGGTGTAAGATGATACCCGAAGTCGGGAGATAAAAATCACCTTGTGAAATAGCGATAACGTAGATAACTTCTTGTGAAAAATAAAAAGTTAAATACGATCAGCGGCGTTTGTTGCTATTTCACCATCCCGAGATACTCACCCAGCGTGACTCGACCAATCATGAGCGTCCTTTGATTTGGCCCAGTTACATGCTGGGGGTGAACAGAGTACCGGTGGTCACAACACGAGGAAGTATGAGAGGAGCTGAGAGAAGGACGGACTTAAGACTAGACTGTGGATGCAGGAAGCCTTCAGTTAGTTAGGTTGATGTACAGCATATATATATATATATATATATATATATATATATATATATATATATATATATATATATATATATATATATATATATATATATATATATATATATATATTTTTATATGATAACAAAACACGGTTGCTGCGCTTTGTACTCAGGGTGAGTACACTAGTCTGTACTCACCCTGAAGATGTGAATTAATGAAAGCGCTTGAACTTCGTGTTTTCTTTCTTTCTTGTGGTTATCAGCATATACCTAGATCACGCACCTACAGTGATTTACTTGTATATATATATATATATATATATATATATATATATATATATATATATATATATATATATATATATATATATATATATATATATATATATATATATATATATGTGTGTGTGTGTGTTGGTGTGGGGATTAGTGGATGACATCATTATGACCTGACCTCATGTTTTTAAGGTCACCCTGTATATTTAAGCCTCTCTCTGTCCATGTAATCCAGTTGCCTCTGAAGATGTCTTGAATAAAGACGAAAGCTAGTTTCGGTTGTTTCCATTTTCCCGTGTGATTTTATGAAGATTTATCTTATCCACGTTTTTATTGTGGATCTACATGAAATATATATATATATATATATATATATATATATATATATATATATATATATATATATATATATATATATATATATATATATATATATATAGTATAATCATCGCTGCTCTTAAAATAATCCTAAATGTTATAGATTTTAATTATATGACATTGAAAGAAGTTAGGTTAGATTTGACGTATCACCCGAAGATTAGCCCCAGCTTTTTTCCTTTAGTTTAGTTCTACCAACCTAACTTAACTTAACTTAGATAAATATATCTGTCTATCCACCCATCTCACTTTACTGGTTAGTGTACTGTACAAGGAAGGAATGTCGTCCATCACTCCGGCCAGGAATTCAATCTTGGACCATTGGCTTACGAAGCGAGCGCTCGGTCCCAATGAGGCCACTGTTAACTGGAAGTAGTAATAGTTTGATGAACGAGTGTGAAGGTTGAGTCTCTCTGGGTGTCTTAAGATGGGAAGAAGTTCAGGGAAATCTTCAAAGTTAAGGTAAAGGAGAACTATTAAGGTCAGAAAGATCATTTGAAACGCCCAGGCAAGGCTAAAGGTTCTCTAATCTCACGTCGAAACTGTCTCCCAAATGGAGGTGAGAGAACACAACCCTGTGTATCACTTCAGCTGGCACACAGAGGGTGGCTCATCCTCCCTTCGGCGTCCCAGGTCTGGTATAAAACTAAAGACAAACGAAACTGTCGCGTCAATGACTGTCAGAAACCTTGGGTAGGTGTTGTGTGGCCCCAGAGAGGACAGCAGGTGGTCGCCAGGTAAATGCCCAACCCAGCACAACATCTCCAAGATCTTGTGGTGGTCTTGAAGGCGTTTATCTCACTCTCCACAGAAAATGGAAAGCGTGAGCCCGAAAAAACGAGAGGTTGGCTGTGTAAAGGAAAAGGTGCGCGTGATGGTTGATAATGTGAACAGTGGGTGGTAGCTCTCTTTCTCTTTCTCTCTCTTCCCAACAGTAAAAAAGAGAAAGGGATAGTAAGGGTAATGGGGGAGATGGGAAGGACGGAAGGAAGGAATGAGAGAAAGATCGGGGAGGAAGGGAAAGTGGGAGAGAAGTTAGGGGTGGGAATAGAGGAAAGGGGGCGTGGGAGAGTGAAGGAGGAGGAGATAGAGGGAGAGGGAGGGGCGGGAAAGGAGGGAAGAGGCAGGGAAGGAGAAAAAATGGGGAGAGGGGAGGGAGGAAGGGAGAGGCGAGGAGGGAGGTAAAGAAAATAAAATCCCACGCACTTAAACTCACATACCGTGACCACCCCCCTCCACACCCTCCCCTCCACATCCTCCCCTCCACCTCCACACCACACCCTCCCTCCACCTTCCACCCCTCACCTAAACACCACCTCTTCAACCCCCACCCCTCCCTCCCTCCACCTTCCGCCATCCCCTCCTTCACCTGAATACCAGCTCTCCACACCCCTCCCTCCACATCCTCCCTCCACCTCCACACCGCACCCCCTCCACCTTCCCTCCACCCTCACCTGAACACCACGTCTTTCCCTCTCCCCACTCCCTCCCTCCCTTCCACCCCTCCCTCCATCCTCACCTGAACACCCTCCATCCTCCGTCCCTCCACTCCCACATTTTCTCCTATATCATTACCCTCCCTCCCTCCACCCCTCCACCCCCGTGCCTTGAACACCTGAACGACTAAATTGTGGACATTACAAACACATTTTTAGAGCGTTGTACAGACCTTGCAGCGCTTAATGAGCCCCTTAAAGAATTGTACTAAATATTTGAGAACTTTGAGCGATTACTGAGCATTTTAAAGCGATAATTAGAGCTACGAAGAACTTTTTAGAATATTTGATAGAACTTTATTTTTCTTAACACTCGCTTTCTTCCTTTTCACCCCCCCCCCTCTCCTCCCCTAGTGGTAGAGACGGGGAGGGAGGGGAGGGGGGGTTGGTGATGTTGTGTGGAAATTAACGATATTATGTGGGAAGCGTCAGTGTCAAGGAGAGAATTAAGAATACCAAGAAAAAACCCATTGACTCATTCCCCACCCACCCACCCACTCACAAACCCACTTACCCACTCACAAACCCACTCAACCACCCACCCACCTAACCATCCACCCACCTAGGCACACCCACCCACCCACCCATATCCACCCAGCTACCCACAATCATCCATACCCCTTCAATCATACACACCCATTCACTCCCACCCAGTTACCCACACCCACTTATTTCCATCTAGCCACACCTACCCATTAACTCGATCCCACCCACCAACCTATTCCTAGCTACCTACCTATCCCCACCTCATCCACCAACCCATCCACCCACCACATCACCTGCTAATCCATCCATCCACCCACCACATTACCCACCAAACACATCACCCACTCCCACCCTCACCCACCAAGTTATAAAAAAAACAATAATAAGAATTAACTTGGAACAAACATGTGCAAGAGTCATTTCATCAGAGAGTCTCGCTTCACTTCTGCTTTATATTTGACCACTGTAGTCATCGAGAGGTTTATACAAAGAGAGGCTCCAATTAATTCCTCAGAGGTCTTTTTCCCCCGTGTCCTACTACCATGTCCAGTGTCCTACTACCATGACCAGTGCCTACTACCATGTACCGTGTCCTACTACCATGTCCAGTGTCCTACTACCATGTACCGTGTCCTACTACACCATGTCCAGTGTCCCACTACCATGTACCGTGTCCTACTACCATGTCCCAGGTCCTACTACCAGTCCAGTGTCCTACTACCATGTACCGTGTCCCACTACCATGTCCTGTGTCCCACTACCATGTCCAGTGTCCTACTACCATGTACCGTGTCCTACTACCATGTCCTGTGTCCTACTACCATGTCCAGTGTCCTACTACCATGTCCCGTGTCCCACCTACCATGTCCAGTGTCCTACTACCATGTCCAGTGTGTCCTACTACCATGTCCCGTGTCCTACTACCATGTCCCGTGTCCTACTACCATGTCCAGTGTCCTACTACCAAGTCCCGTGTCCTACTACCATGTCCTGTGTCCTACTACCATGTCCAGTGTCCCACCACCATGTAACGTCCCACCACCATATCCAGTGTCCTACTACCATGTACCGTGTCCCACTACCATGTCACCGTGTCCTACTACCATGTCCCGTGTCCTACTACCATGTCCAGTGTCCTACTACCATGTACCGTGTCCTACTACCATGTCCCGTGTGTCCTACTACCTGTCCTGTGTCCTACTACCATGTCCCGTGTCCTACTACCATGTCCCTGGTCCTACACTACCATGTCCCGTGTCTATTACCATGTACCGTGTCCTACTACCATGTCCTGTGTCCCACACCATGTCCCGGTCCTACTACCATGTCCCTGTGTCCCACTACCATGTCCTGTGTCCTACTACCATGTCCCGTGTCCCACTACCATGTACCGTGTCCCATTACCATGTCCTGTGTCCTACCATGTACCGTGTCCTACTACCATGTACCGTGTCCTACTACCATGTACCGTGTCCTACTACCATGTCCCGTGTCCCACTACCATGTACCGTGTCCCATTACTGTCCCAGGTCCTACTACCATGTACCGTGTCCTACTACCATGTGTGTCCTATTACCATGTCCTGTGTCCTACCACCATGTACCGTGTCCTACTACCATGTCCTGTGTCCTACTACCATGTCCGTGTCCTACTACCATGTACCGTGTCCCATTACCATGTCCTGTGTCCTACTACCATGTACCGTGTCCTACTACCATGTACCGTGTCCTACTACCATGTCCCGTGTCCTACTACCATGTCCCGTGTCCTACTACCATGTCCTAGTCCTACCACCATGTCCCGTGTCCTATTACCATACCGTGTCCTACTACCATGTCCCGTGTCCTACTACCATGTACCGTGTCCTACTACCATGTCCCGTGTCCTACTACCATGTCCTGTGTCCTACTACCATGTCCCGTGTCCTACTACCATGTCCCGTGTCCTATTACCATGTACCGTGTCCTACTACCATGTCCCGTGTCCTACACATGTCCCACCCACTACCATGTCCAGTGTCCTACTACCATGTCCAGTGTCCTACTACCATGTCCCGTGTCCTACTACCATGTCCCGTGTCCCACTACCATGTCCAGTGTCCTACTACCAAGTCCCGTGTCCCACTACCATGTCCTGTGTCCTACTACCATGTCCAGTGTCCTACTACCATGCACCGTGTCCTACTACCATATCCAGTGTCCTACTACCATGTACCGTGTCCTACTACCATGTACACTGTGTCCTACTACCATGTCCCGTGTCCTACTACCATGTACCGTGTCCCACTGCCATGTCCCGTGTCCTACTACCATATCCCTGTTTCCTACTACCATGTCCAGTGTCCTACTACCATATCCCGTTTCCTACTACCATGTCCCGTGTCCTACTACCATGTACCGTGTCCTACTACCATATCCAGTGTCCTACTACCATGTACCGTGTCCTACTACCATGTCCCGTGTCCTACTACCATGTCCCGTGTCATTACTATGTCCCGTTTCCTACTACCATGTCCCGTGTCCTACTACCATGTACCGTGTCCTACTACCATATCCAGTGTCCCACTACCATGTACCGTGTCCTACTACCATGTACCGTCCTACTACCATGTCCCGTGTCCTACTACCATGTCCCGTGTCCTACTACCATGTCCCGTGTCCTACTATCATGTACCGTCCTACTACCATATCCAGTGTCCTACTACCATGTACCGTGTCCTACTACCATGTCCAGTGTCCTACTACCATATCCCGTTTCCTACCACCATGTCCCGTGTCCTACTACCATGTACCGTGTCCTACTACCATATCCAGTGTCCTACTACCATGTACCGTGTCCTACTACCATGTCCCGTGTCCTACTACCATGTCCCGTGTCGTACTACTATGTCCCGTTTCCTACTACCATGTCCCGTGTCCTACTACCATGTCCCGTGTCCCACTACCATGTCCCGTGTCCTACTACCATGTCCCGTGTCGTACTACTATGTCCCGTGTCCTACTACCATGTCCCGTGTCCTACTACCATGTCCCGTGTCCGAAATAGGTAAACATTGGTTTGGAAATAGAGTAGTGGACGAGTAGAACAAGTTACCAAATATCAGCATTAACTCGAATTCGCTGAATAGCTTCAAACATCGGTTGGATGGATATAAGAGCTATAGGGGTTGGGTGTAAATGGGACTGCCCAGTATGGGCCAATAGGTCCGCTGCAGTTTCCTCCATTCTTATGTTCTTATGTTCTTATGTTCTTATGCATACAGTATACTTTGTCGTCAGAATTGAAGACAGGATTGTGTAATGGCTTCAGGGGAAGGGGAAGGTAAGGTTACAACTACACGGTTGGATAAAGAGGTTAGGTTAGGCTAGGCTAGGAGAGGTTAGGTTAGGTTAGGTTAGGATGTCTAATCTTCAGGTGATCCGAATATTCTAAACAAAGCCAAGTATCGCTGAGAAAGGTAAAGATTAGACGAGGAAGAGCTTGCTTATAGTGTGTCGACCTGTCTATGTATGTTGTTGAGTGACCGTTTGGATGCTCTCTCTCTCTAGATAGATAGATAGATAGATAGATAGATACGGGAATGGACAGAAAAGGTGATTGACAAAGAGAATCAGAAAGATAGAAAGAGGCATCGATAAATAAACAGACAGACAGACAAACATGCAAACAAAGAGAGAAAGACAAAGTATTAGTCAGAAAAGAAATAGAAAAGGAGAAATATTAAGAGAAAGAAAGAGAAAAACATAGACCAAAAAGTGAGAGAGAGATAAAAAGACAGAAGAAAAGAGAAACAAGAAATAAGAAAGACATAAAGACAAATTGGATGAGAGAGAGGGAGAGAAAGTATTTAACTTGAGTCTTAAATAGTTCACAAATAATAACCCAACATTTCCACTTCACTGAGAACGGAATATAATAATAATGTTAAGCCCTATAATGCTTAATGTAAAGGTGCAGGTACTCTACTCCAGACGGAAACATGGTGTCTCCTGCTGCCCCTATTGTGCGTGTGTCCGTCCATCAGTCAACACAACTCGTCTCGGGAACAGAGTTAGGTCCTTCTGTGACGAGGCGGGGCACTGACAATCTCGCTCACACTAAAGACCCGTTAGTACACGCCTGCTGTACACTAAAGACCCGTTAGTACACGCCGGCTGTACACTAAAGACCCGTTAGTACACGCCGGCTGTACACTAAAGACCCGTTAGTACACGCCGGCTGTACACTAAAGACCCGTTAGTACACGCCGGCTGTACACTAAAGACCCGTTAGTACACGCCGGCTGTACACTAAAGACCCGTTAGTACACGCCGGCTGTACACTAAAGACCCGTTAGTACACGCCGGCTGTACACTAAAGACCCGTTAGTACACGCCGGCTGTACACTAAAGACCCGTTAGTACACGCCGGCTGTACACTAAAGACCCGTTAGTACACGCCGGCTGTACACTAAAGACCCGTTAGTACACGCCGGCTGTACACTAAAGACCCGTTAGTACACGCCGGCTGTACACTAAAGACCTGTTAGTACACGCCGGCTGTACACTAAAGACCCGTTAGTACACGCCGGCTGTACACTAAAGACCCGTTAGTACACGCCGGCTGTACACTAAAGACCCGTTAGTCACGCCGGCTGTACACTAAAGACCCGTTAGTACACGCCGGCTGTACACTAAAGACCCGTTAGTACACGCCGGCTGTACACTAAAGACCCGTTAGTACACGCCGGCTGTACACTAAAGACCCGTTAGTACACGCCGGCTGTACACTAAAGAGTTGTTAGTACACGCCGCCAGCTGTACACTAAAGACCCATTAGTACACGCCGGCGTACACTAAAGACCTGTTAGGTACCGCCAGCTGTACACTAAAGACCCATTAGTACACGCCGGCTGTACACTAAAGACCCGTTAGTACACGCCAGCTGTACACTAAAGACCCGTTAATACACGCCGGCTGTACATTAAAGACCGTTAGTACCGCCGGCTGTACACTTAAAGACCCGTTAGTACCGCCGGCTGTACATTAAAGACCCGTTAGTACACGCCGGCTGTACACTAAAGACCCGTTAATACACGCCGGCTGCATGTGCACTAAAGACCCGCTAGTACACGCCGGCTGTACAATAAACACCCGTTAGTACACGCCGGCTGTAACTAAAGACCCGTTAGTACACGCCGGCTGTACAATAAAGACCCGTTAGTACACGCGTACACTAAAGACCCGTTAGTACACGCCGGCTATGTACTGTAGACCCGTTAGTACACGCCGGCTGTACAATAAACACCCGTTAGTACACGCCGGCTGTACACTAAAGACCCGTTAATACACGCCGGCTGCATGTGCACTAAAGACCCGCTAGTACACGCCGGCTGTACAATAAACACCTGTTAGTACACGCCGGCTGTAACTAAAGACCCGTTAGTACACGCCGGCTGTACAAAAACACCGTTAGTACACGCCGGCTGTAACTAAAGACCCGTTAGTACACGCCGGCTGTACAATAAACACCCGTTAGTACACGCCGGCTGTAACTAAAGACCCGTTGGTACACGCCGGCTGTACAATAAAGACCCGTTAGTACGGCTGTACAATAAAGACCCGTTAGTACACGCCGGCTATGCACTAAAGACCGTTAGTTCACGCCGGCTGTAACTAAAGACCCGTTAGTACACGCCGGCTGTACAATAAACACCCGTTAGTACACGCCGGCTGTAACTAAAGACCCGTTGGTACACGCCGGCTGTACAATAAAGACCCGTTAGTACACGCTGGCTGTACAATAAAGACCCGTAGTACACGCCGGCTATGCACAAAGACCGTTAGTACACGCCGGCTGTAACTAAAGACCCGTTAGTACACGCCGGCTGTCAATAAAGACCCGTTAGTACCGCCGGCTGTACAATAAAGACCCGTTAGTACACGCCGGCTGTAACTAAAGACCCGTTAGTACACGCCGGCTGTACAATAAAGACCCGTTAGTACACGCCGGCTATGTACTGTAGACCCTAGTACACGCCGGCTGTACACTAAAGACCCGTTAGTACACGCCGGCTATGTACTAGACCCGTTAGTACACGCCGGCTGTACAATAAACACCCGTTAGTACACGCCGCTGTAACTTAAAGACCCGTTAGTACACGCCGGCTGTACAATAAAGACCCGGCTGCACATAAAGACCCATTAGCCGACTGTACAATAAAGACCCGGCTGTACAATAAAGACCCATTAGGACACACGCCGCTGTACACTAAAGACCCGCTAGTTACAGCCGGCTGTTCACTTGAGCCAGTACACGCCCACAATAAAGACCCGACTGTACAATAAAGACCCATTAGTACACGCCGGCTGTGCACTAAGTAGACCAACTGGGTATTTATATGAGAAATAATACGTTGTTTCTGTATGATTATTATGGTAAATTATTTCACGTTTCTTAATGTGACACACACACACACACACACACACACACACACAGACACACACACACACACACACACACACACACACACACACACACACACACACACACTCGAATTACAACTTGAGTGAGAATGATTAACCTTTGGGGGGAAATAAGATAAATATTTGTTATGTTTTTAGAATATAATTATTTGTATCCTGAGCTACGATTTCCTTAAGAAAAGATAAGTATAAAAGGCCTATCTATACACAAAATGAATCACTTCAGTTTTGACTTTAGTTTTGTTAGGAAGGAATAAATATCAAAAGTAATTTATGTTAAGAATACTGACTCTACTAATTTAACTTCGGTTTACTGAAGAAATAATAAATACAAAAGTCTTGCATGTTGAGGATACTGAAATAATTTTTAAGTTTAGTAGAGGATACTTAAGACTGCCACGGCCAATAACAGACAAGGAAGAGTATCGCCCCTTTTAACCCTTCATTGCTCAGGTGATCACGGAGGGTAGCCGAGCGGAACTGATCAACAGCTGACCAACTTAAAAATCACAAGCGTTTTTCTGGACTAAGTTCAAGTAAGTCAGTCCCTCCTCCTTCCCTCCCCACTACCAAAACTGGGAAAACGGCGCCTCAGTTATTTTACAATGGTGGTCACGAGGGCTATGTCCACATTGTGTTACTGAATATTGTGATCACGACGTTTTAAGCACACAACGATGGTCAAGAATCGTCTGCTTTAACCCATGTCCGGGAGACTACAACGTTAAAACATTTACAACGGCACAAGACGCCAAAGAACATTACCTAACCTGACAATCTTACCGTACTTTGATTAGATTTTAGCGGCGTAGCTTAGCTGATCCGGATCTGTTGCATCGCTTGCACGAACCTCAACAAAAGCGCCCTCTCGCCAAGTAAACATCAATAATGTTATCGTTGTGAATTATCATTAGAATTTGCTCTCATAATCCTCGTCGGCTTTTTCCACAGGATTCCCACATAGATCACCTGAAGATTAACCACCCTAAGTCAAGCTAACCTTCAGGTGAAATAATTTGGGGACGAATCTTCTGGTGAAGCCCGTGCATTATTATTATATAGTAGTAGTAGTAGCGAAGTGGAAGGCATCAGGTTCCAGGGAGCCTATATCCCTCCTAATGCTGTCCTGTTCGAGAAAATAACAGGAGGGATGGAGTGGAAAAAGGCACTGAAAACTCAGGGAGGTGCTGGCCCTTCAGGCCTGGATGCAAATGGTTGGAGAGTCATCCTCAGCACTAACAAGTTTGGTGCCGTAGCAAGTGATCTCTGCAATGCCATCGCCGCCCTTGCAAGAAAGCTAGCAACCTCGTGCTGCCACCACCTCCACGCTCTGACGGCCTACCGCCTCATTCCACTGGATAAAAATCCAGGATGTAGGCCTATAGAGGGGAAGTGCTGAGGCGGATCATCGGAAAATGCACAATGGAGGTGGTAAATGATGCTGTCAGGGCAGTTGCAGGGAATCTGCAAGTATGTGCTGGCCACCAGGCTGGAGGGGAAGCTGCCGTTCACGCCATGAGAAAGGTATTTGAGCAGCGTGATTGTGAGGCAGTACTTCTGGTCGACGCTTCCAACGCATTCAACATACTCAACCGCAAGGCTACACTGCACAACATCAAGATCAAGCGTCCAAGCTTGGCAATGTATGTTGAAAGCTTACCTATATAGGAACCCATGAATCCTTTTAGGCTGCAGCTTGAGAGGCCCTAAGAAGATACCATCATACACAGTCAACTGAGGGAACAGCGCGGGGACCCTGTCGCCATGGAAATATTACGCACTAGAGTACCTCTGCCTTTGGCAAATATGAAACAACAGAGGTCAACAAATTTTGGCATACACTTTAGTGACTTAACAGGTGCAGGAAAAGTGGAGGACAGCATCAAAAGTGGTGGGACCTGGTAACATCACGAGGGTCACAAATAAATTTACCATCAAACGCCAGCAAATCGCTTCCTCATTGTAACCAGGACACTATGAACGGGCAATGGAGGTGTTCTGTGAGTGAGGTCAAAATAACAAAGGATGGCAAAAGACATCTAGGTGCGGTAGTAGGCACAAAAGGACTTCAAGACCGAGAGTACGTAACAGGAAGGTGAATGAGTGGGTGGAGGAAATCCAAGCTCTATGCGATATTGCTAAAACAGAGCCATATGCGGCTTTTTGCGGCATTCACCCATGGAGTCCAGCATCGCTGGAACACTACCTGATGCGCACTATCCCTGATGATATTGGACCCTCCTCCACCCTCTGGAAGAAGCCATCAAGGTCGCTTTTATCCACAGCGCTAATTTGAAAAACCCCGTTTAACCCCAGCAGAAAGGGTCCTCCTTGCCCTACCGAGACTCAGAGATGAAGTTGACTAATCAGTGGGCTTGCCGATACAGAGAACATCAGAACTCTGTCGAAATCTCGGCAGCTTTCACTGGGCACATAATAGATCAGAATGCAGCAAGTCAGGTGGATACCAACTAATTAAATAAGCTTCGACGGTCCATTACGACAGAGCGGCAGCACGCTTGCCCAAGTGAGTAAACTGCAACAACTGTTGCAGCAATTTGCCAAGAGAACGAAAGAAAAGTAGCTATAGCGCAGGTGGTGGGCGCCTCGAACTGGTTAACAACGTTACCGATAACGGCAAAAGGCTTCATCGCTAATAAACAAGAATTCACAGATGCTATTGCTCTAGGTACGGTAGGCCAGTAGAGGTTTGCCCACTCCCAATGCGTGTGTGGCTCATCTTATGACATCGACCACGCCATGGTGTTGCAAGAAAGGGGGGCTTCGTATGCATGAGGTATGGCGAGGTAAGGGATCACAACGGAAATCTACCGAGGGAAATCTGCTACGACGTCATGGTGGAACCGCCCACTCCTTCCATTGGCGGTGAGAACCTCCGTCACAGGACTTCAAACACACACATCAACGACTGATATTGGACGTCAGTGCTCGAGGATTCTGGACGCTGGGACAGCGGGGACAGCGAGCCTTCTTTGACATAAGGATTTTTATCCCATGGCCGCATGTCACCGTAACCTAGCTCTCGATGCTGCACACAGGAGGAACGAGAACGATAAGATTAGGGGATACGGGGAGAGAATTTAGTTCGTCGATCAGGCAGCTTTACTCCTCTGGGGTTCACAACCTCTGGCGGATTGGGACCAAGTGCAAGATGCTTCTACGCCAGACTCGCAGAGGTGTTACCTGAACGGAAGCAGCAGCCCGGGATTATGTTACAACCTGGTTGAGATATGAGCTGTCCTTCTCTCTGCCTAGGTCTGCATTGCTTTTGCCTCGGGGAACGAGGCATCGGCCCAAAAGCCGACAACAGTCGCAGATATCGGGCACTTTGAAGGCAACGATCACTGAATACCGCATAGATCTGCGGCTCAACTAAGTCAACACAGCTAGGGTGGCTACTTATGTGATAGGATATTTAATTTTAAGGTAATAAAATTTCGACGAAGGTGTGGCTGTTGGGGGAGGCTGGAGGCCACGTTTTTTGAAGAAAAAAAAAGTAGTAGTAGGAGTAGTAGTAGTATTTTTTTCATTCACTACGACTCAACAGTAACTACAGGTGTTCTCTTAACTACTCACACAGAGAAAAGACGTTACATATGAACATTAGAGAGTCTGAGATTTCTTACGGGAGTTCACAAAGGTTCACATCAGAATCATTGTTCATAACCTTAGACTTCCTTATGTTTGTGGCGGAGACTCTACCTTAACTTATAACCACTGCAATGCGATGAAATTAAGATGCAGAATATTATCCATGAAATTTGTTTACCTAATTTAATATTTTAAATCACTACATATAACATCATCCATCATCACTACATATAACACCACCCATCATCACTACATATAACACCACCCATCATCACTACATATAACATCATCCATCATCACCACATATAACATCATCCATCATCACTACATATAACACCATCCATCATCACTACATATAACACCATCCATCATCACTACATATAACACCATCCATCATCACTACTTATAACAACATCCATCATCACTGTTCACCACGCCACATATAACACCATCCACTTTCACCATATAACACCATCCATCATCAATACATATAACACCATCCATCCTCACTACATATTATACCATCTATCATCACTACATATAACACCATCTATCATCACTACATATAACACCATCCGTCATCACTACATATAACACCATCCATCATCACTACATATAACACCACCCATCATCACTACATATAACACTATCCATCATCACTACATATAAACCATCCATCCTCACTACATATAATATCATCCATCATCACTACATATAACACCATCCATCATCACTACATATAACACAACCCATCATCACTACATTTAACACCATCCATCATCACTACATATAACACCATTCATCATCACTACACATAACACCATCCATCATCACTACATATAACACCATCCATAATCACTACATATAACATCATCCATCATCACTACATATAACACCATCCATCATCACAATATATAACACCACCCATCATCACTACATAGCAATCATCCATCATCACTACATATAACATCATCCATCATCACTACATATAACACCATCCGTCATCACCACATATAACACCATCCATCATCACTACATATAACACCATCCATCATCACTACATATAACACCATCCATCATCACTACATATAACAACATACATCATCACTACATATACCATCATCCATCATCACTACATATAACACCATCCGTCATCACCACATATAACACCATCCATCATCACTACATATAACACCATCCATCATCACTACATATAACAACATCCATCATCACTACATATAACATCATCCGTCATCACTACATATAACATCATCCATCATCACTACATATAACATCATCCGTCATCACTACATATAACATCATCCATCATCACTACATATAACACCATCCGTCATCACTACATATAACACCATCCATCATCACTACATATAACACCATCCGTCATCACTACATATAACATCATCCATCATCACTACATATAACACCATCCGTCATCACTACATATAACACCATCCATCATCACTACATATAACATCATCCGTCATCACTACATATAACATCATCCATCATCACTACATATAACACCATCCGTCATCACTACATATAACACCATCCATCATCACTACATATAACATCATCCATCATCACTACATATAACACCATCCATCATCACTACAGATCGGTAAAGTAGTTTACGAGATTCTCGTGCGGACACACACACAAACACACAAACAAACACACAGACATACTTCTTTATTGTTATATATATATATATATATTTTTTCTTAAACTAAGTTAACTGGCATGTTTAAGTTAGTCAGCGTGATTTTTTTTTCTAAGTCTTGGTTACGAGGTATTATATTAGTGCGAACCTTTGTGACTCACCTCAGCGTTGTGGGTGACGTCTTAGTTTGGTAGCTGCTCAGGACGGGCGGACTGTCAGGCAGCAGGAGCTATGGCGGGCAGTGTTACATGGGTTGGGTTGCGAATTCAATACTTCCATCCATCCCTTCCAGTGTGTTATCTAGGTGAAACCTCAGTGTTGTCATCTTTGCAGAAAAGTCACCCCATGGTGTAGAGCGAATTTTTAGATTCCCATCGACAATATTTGGATTTGGATTTCAATGAATTTTAGCGATTTTGTAATGACCTTATCATGTTGGGGCGACAACTGAGTTAGTTTTAATAAATTCGGGCGAGTTACAGGATGACCTAAGGGAAATATCGCCAGTTTCAACAACCCTTTCAACATCTTTTGGGTTGTGAGAACTGACCCCTCCGACCTCTACATCCCTCTTCCCTTCCCCATGCAGACCTCAAGACAACAGCACAAGCATGTTCATCACGACCAGCATCTGGTAGCCTCTCTCCCTGCCTCGTAGATATGATGTCTCTCTCTCTCTCATAATATATTTAGCGAGTTGTTATATCTCCCCCACAAATCATCTCATATTACTTGATCATAAAGTAGTTCCCTTCATCTGTACAGGTCACTATGAGGGTCACCTCCACGCTCTTGCCTAACCTAACCTAACCTAACCTAACCTAACCTAACCTTACCTAACTAAAAACAACTTCAACACTTTTGGTACAGCTTCAGGGACCAGCACTTAACGTGTCACAATACCCGGGTGTGTCACAGAACCCGGGTGTGTCACAGAACCTGGTGTGTCACAGTACCTGGTGGTCACAGTACCCGGGTGTGTCACAGAACCTGGTGTGTCACAGAACCCGGTGTGTCACAGTACCCGGGTGTGTCACAGTACCCGGGTGTGTCACAGTACCCTGGTGTGTCACAATACCCGGGTGTGTCACAGTACTGGTGTGTCACAGTACCCGGGTGTGTCACAGTACCCTGGTGTGTACAGTACCTGGGTGTGTCACAGTACCCTGGTGTGTCACAGTACCCGGGTGTGTCACAGTAACTGGTGGTGTACAGTAACCGGGTGTGTCACAGTAACCGGGTGTCACAGTAACCGGGTGTGTCACAATACCATGGTGTGTCACAGTACCCGGGTGTCACAGTACCCTGGTGTGTCACAGTACCCGGTGTGTCACAGTAACCGGGTGTGTCACAGTACCCGGGTGTGTCACAGTACCCGGGTGTGTCACAGTAACCGGGTGTGTCACAGTACCCGGGTGTGTCACAGTAACCGGGTGTCACAGTACCCGGGTGTGTCACAGTAACCGGGTGTGTCACAGTAACCGGGTGTGTCACAGTACCCGGGTGTGTCACAGTAACCGGGTGTGTCACAGTAACCGGGTGTGTCACATACCATGGTGTGTCACAGTAACCGGGTGTGTCACAGTAACCGGGTGTGTCATCAATACCATGGTGTGTCACAGTAACCGGGTGTGTCCACAGTACCCGGGTGTGTCACAGTAACCGGGTGTGTCACAGTAACCGGGTGTGTCACAATACCCTTGTGTGTCACAGTAACCGGGTGAGTGACAGTAACCGGGTGTGTCACAATACCCGGGTGTGTCACAGTAACCGGGTGTGTCACAGAAACCGGGTGTGTCACAGTACCTGGGTGTTACAGTACCGGAGGTGTCACAATACCCTTGTGTGTCACAGTAACCGGGTGTGTCACAGTAACCGGTGTGTCACAATACCCGGTGTCACAGTAACCGGGTGTGTCACAGAAACCGGTTGTATACAGTACCTGGGTGTGTCACAATACCCGTGTGTCACAATACCCGGGTGTGTCACAAGTACCCGTGTGTGTCCCAGCAACCGGGTGTGTCACAGTACCAGGGTGTGTCATAAGACCCGGTGTGTCACAGTAACCGGGTGTGAGACACTGGAGTATCCTGTAACCGGGTGTGTCACAGTACCAGGGAGTGTCACAGTACCCGGGTGTGTCACAGTAACCCGTGTGTGTCACAGTAACCGGGTGTGTCACAGTAACAGGGGGTCATTAAGCCGTGTGTGTCACAACAATCGGTGTGTCACAGTACCTGGTGTGTCACAGCAGTAACCGGGTGTATCACAGTAACAGGGAGTGTCACAAGACCCGGGTTTGTCACAGTACCCGTGTGTGTCACAGTACCATGGTGTGTCACAGTACGCGTGTGTGTCACAGTACCTGGTGTGTCACAGTACCCGTGTGTGTCACAGTAACCGGGTGTATCACAGTAACAGGGAGTGTCACAAGACCCGGGTGTGTCACAGTACCCTGGTGTGTCACAGTACGCGTGTGTGTCACAGTACCTGGGTGTCACAGCACCATGGTGTCACAGTACCCGAGTGTGTCACAGTACCATGGTGTCACAGTACCCGGGTGTGTCACAGTAACCGGGTGTGTACAGTAACCGGGTGTGTCACAATCGGGTGTCACAGTAACTGGCAGGTCACAATACCCGGGTGTGTCACAGTACCCGTGTGTGTCATAGTACCTGGGTGTGTCACAGTACCTGGCGTGTCACAGTACCCGTGTGTGTCACAGTACCCGTGTGTGTGTCACAGTACCTGGGTGTTTCACAGTACCATGGTGTGTCACAGTAACCGGTGTGAGACAATACCCGGGTGTCACAGTAACCGGTGTGTCAGCAGTAACCGGGTGTATCACAGCAACAGGGGTGTCACAATACCCGGGTGTGTCACAGTAACCGGGTGTGAGACAATACCCGGGTGTGTCACAGTAACCGGGTGTGTCACAGTAACCGGGTGTGTACAGTAACCGGGTACAGTAACCGGGTGTGTCACAATACCCGGGTGTGTCACAGTAACCGGGTGTGTCACAGTACCCGTGTGTGTCACAGTACCCGCGTGTGTCACAGTACCTGGGTGTGTCACAGTACCATGGTGTGTCACAGTACCCGAGTGTGTCACAGTACCATGGTGTGTCACAGTACCTGGGCGTGTCACAGTACCCGGGTGTGTCACAGTACCATGGTGTGTCACAGTGCCCGGGTGTGTCACAGTACCTGGGTGTGTCACACCAAAGTATCATGTTATTAAGTGTGACGCAAGAAACATTCAATAAGACAGTAAGGTCCAACACTTGAGCCTCGCCCCCACCTTCAATAAGTGAGTCAACAGCCGTAAATTAACAAGAATGGTAAAATATGATGGTGAGTTCCTCTGTAAGAAAATAAAGCGTAACACTTAATGATGTGCGTCCAGGACACTTACTGTTTGTGTTTACGATGGTGGTTCTTCTCCACCACCACCATAACCATTATCACCTCAACCTCCACCACCACCTCTACCACCACCACCACTACTACTACTAGTACTACTACTACTACTACCGCCACCACCTCCACCACCACCACCTCTTCCACCGCCACCACCACCACCACCACCTCACCACCACCTCTACCACCACCACCACCACCACTACTACCACTGTTACTACTACTTTTTTTTTCTTTTTTTTTTAAATGGCCTCCAGCCTCCCCTAATAGCCACACCTTCGCCACCATTTATTTACCTTAATATTAAATATCCTAATACATAAGAAGCTATCCTATCTGTGTTAAATTAGTTGAGCCGCAGATCTATGCGGCATTCAGTGACTGTAGCCTCATAGTCAATATCTGCAGCAGTTGTCGGAGTAGGGGCAGAAGCTCTCGTTCCCCTGAGGCAGAGCAAAGCCGACCGAAGGAGAGAGAAGGACAGTCGACATCTCATCCAGGCTGTAACATAACTTCTGGGCTGCTGCTTCTGTTCGGAGATCAGCTCCGCGAGTCTGGCGTAGAAACATCTTGCACTTGGGCCCATCCCACCCGAGGTTGTGAACACTAGAGGAGTGAAGCTGCCTTGATCAACATTTTGTATTCTCTCCCCATATGCCCTTCTCTTGTCGTTCTCGTTCCTCCTATGCGCAGCATCGAGAGCTAGGTTACGGTGACAAACGGCCATGGGATCAAAAATCCTGATGTCGAAGAAAGCTCGCTGTCCCCGCGTCCAGAATCCTCGAGCACTGACGTCCACACGGGCTTCGTTAGAAGTGTTTGAAGTCCTATGTTGGAAGATCTCGCCATCCAGTGGAAGGAGGGTCGGTTCTACCATGACGTCCCGGCAGATTTCCTTCAACATATTTGCTGTGAGATCCCTTACCTCGTCATGCCTCATGCATATGAAGCCCCCCTTCTTGCAGACCATGGCGTGATCGCCATTATAGGAAGAGCCACACACGCATTGGGAGGGCAAACCATCTACTGGCCAACCGTACCTTAGAGCAATGGCATCTGTAAATTCTTGTTTGTTAAGGCTGAAACCATTTGCCCTTATCGGTAACGTAGTTAGCCAGTTCGAGGCGCCCACCTCCTGTGCTATAGCTACTTTTTTTGTCAAATTTTCTGGAACCAGCAGCAATAGTTGCTGCAACATGTCATTTTGGCAGTTCTGCCGATCTGTTGTAATGGACCTACGGATCTTATTAACTTCGCTGGTGTCCACTTCCCCTGTTGCATTCTGGGCTATTATGTGGTCAGTGAGGGCTGCCGTGAGCTTAAGTGAATTTTGATGTTCAGAGTCAGCAATCTCCTCTGGATTAGTTAGTCCCATCCCTCCCAGTCTTGGTGGAAGTGCAAGAAGTGTTCTTTCTGCTAGGGTTAAGTCAGGGTGTTTCACTAGTTTGGGAATGAACTTGACACTGATTGCTTCTTCCAAAGGGTGGAGGAGGGGTCCGATCTCAGGGATGGTACGCATCAGGTAGTTCCAACGATGCTTGACTCCATGGGTGAATGCTGCAAAGGCCGCATGTGGCTCTGTGTTAGCAATCTCCGATAGAGCTTGGATTTCGCTAACCCACTCATTCACCTTTCCCGCTACGTACTGGGTCTTGAAGTCCGTAGTGCCAATTACTGCGCCTAGATGTCTTTGGCCGTCCTTAGTTATTTTGACCTCACTTTCGCCGAAAACCTCCAAAGCCCGATCATAATGATCTGGCTTCACGATGAGGAAGGATTTGCTGGCGTTTGGGTGGTACCCTATTTGTGGACCTCGCGATGTTACCAGGTCCCACCACTTTTTGATGTCCTCCACTTTTCCTGCTCCTGTGAGGTCATCAGCATATGCCACTTGTTTGACCCCAGTTGTTTCAAACTTTATTTCTTGTTGGAGCACTGATAGGCCTATTGCATACATTGCCATTGCAACGGGGTCCCCCTGTGTTGTTCCCTCGGTCGACTGTAGGATGGTATCACCTCGTAGAGCCTTGTTGTTTACTACTACTACCACCACCTCCACCACCACCACCTCTACCACCACCACCACCACTACCACTACTACTAGTACTACTACTACTACTACCGCCACCTCCACCACCACTACTACTACTACTACCACTACCACCACCATCACCTCTTCCACCGCCACCACCTCTACCACCACCACCTCTACCACTACTACTAGTACTACTACTACTACTACCGCCACCTCCACCACCACTACTACTACTACTACCACTACCACCACCATCACCTCTTCCACCGCCACCACCTCTACCACCACCACCTCTACCACTACCACCACCACCACCACCTACTAGTACTACTACTACTACTACTGTGTCAGCCTCCCCAGCCACAACCCAACACCATTTTATTTTACCTTAATATTAAATATCCTAATACATAAGCAACTATCCTATCTGTGTTAAATTAGTTGAGCCACTTGAATCGTCTGACGTGGGGTGACTGTAGCCTCATAGTACGATATCTGCAGCAGTTAGCGGAGTAGGGGCAGCTCTTGTTCCTGAGGCAGACAAGAGACCGGCCGAAGGAGAAGGACAGTCGACATCTCATCCAGGCTGTGAGCACTTGCTTCTGGGCTGCTGCTTCTGTTTCGGAGATCAGCTCATGAGTCTGGCGTAGAAACATCTTTGCTTGGGCCCATCCACCAGAGGTTGTGAACACTAGCGGAGTGAAGCTGCCTTGATCGACATTTGAATTCTCTCCCCATATGCGCTTCTCTTGTCGTTCTCGTTCCTCCTATATTGCAGCATCAGCGAGAGCTGGGTTACGGTGACAAGCAGCCATGGGATCAAAAATCCTGAAGTGTAGAAGAAGGCACCAGCTGTCCGCGTCCGAATCCTCGAGGCACTGGCGTCCACACGGGCTTCGTTAGATGTATTTGAAGTCCTGTGTTGGAGGATCTCGCCATCCAGTGGAAGGAGGGGTCAGTTCCTGCGTCCCGGCAGGTTTCCTTCAACATATTTGCTGTGAGATCCACTTACCTCGTCATGCCTCATGCATATGACCCCCTTCTTGCAAACCATGTGATATGCATCATAGGAATAGCCACACCGCGTGGGGAGGGCAAACCATCTACTGGCCAACCGTACCTTGAAACAATGGCATCTGTAAATTCTTGTTTATTAAGGCTGAAACCATTTGCCCTTATCGGTAACGTAGTTAACCAGTTCGAGCGCCCACTCCTGCGCTATAGCTACTTTTTTTTTGTCAAATTTTCTGGAACCTGCAGCAATAGTTGCTGCAACATGTCATTTTGGCAGTGCGCCGATCTGTTGTAATGGATCTGCGGATCTTATTAACCGCTGGTGTCCACTTCCCTGTTGCATTCTGGGCTGTTATGTGGTCAGTGAGGGCTGCCGTGAGCTTAAATGAATTTTTGATGTTCAGAAGAGTCAGCAATCTCCCTGGATTAGTTAGTCCCATCCCTCCCAGTCTTGGTGGAAGTGCAAGAGTGTTCTTTCACTGGGGAAGTTGTCGTGGTGTTTCACTAGTTTGGGAATGAACTTGACACTGATTGCTTCTCCAAAGGGTGGAGGAGGGTCGGATCTCAGGGATGGTACGCACCAGGTAGTTCCACCACCTCTACCATACCACCACCACCACCCCACCACCACCACCACCACCACCACCACCACCACCACCACCCCACCACCCCACCCCACCACCCCACCACCCCACACCACCACCACCACCCCACCACCACCACCACCACCACCACCCCCACCATACCAACCACCACCCCCACCACCACCACCACCACCCCACCACCAACTGCCACCACCACCACCACCCCACCACCACACCTCCACCACCACCACCACCACCAACACCCCACCACCACCACCACCACCGCCACCACCACCGCCACCACCACCACCACCCACCACCCCACCCCCACCACACCACCACCCCACACCCCACCACCACCACCACCCCCACCACCACCACCACCAACACCACCACCCCCCACCACCTCTACCACCATCTCCACCACCACACCACCACTCACCACCACGCTACCACCACCGCCACCACCACCACCAACTCTACCACCACCAACACCACCAACACCCCACCACCACCACCACCACCGCTACCACACCCCTACCACCACCCCACCACTACCACCAACTCTACCACCACCACCACCACCAACACCACCACCCTACCACCACCCCACCACTACCACCACCCCACCACCACCACCACCCCACCACCATCACCACCACCAACTCTACCACCACCACCACTCTACCACCATCACCACCAACCCCCACCACCACCAACACCTCTACCACCACCCCACCACTACCACCACCCCTACCACCCACCACCACCACCACCACCCCACCACCACCCCACCACCACTACCCCTACCACCACCACCCCACCACCACCCACCACCACACCACCACCACCACCACCACCACCACCACCACCACCACCACCACCACCACCACAACACCAACAACACCACCAACACCACCCCACCACCACCACCACTCACCACCACTACCACCAATCTCCACCACCACCACCAACTCCACCATCAACTCAACACCACCAACCAACCCCAACCACCACCACAACCACCAACTACTCCACCACCACCACCAACTCCACCACCACCACCACCCCAACACCACAACCTCAACACCACCACCACCTCTCACCACCACCACCACCCTCACACCATCACCAGCACCACCCCACCACCACCAACACCCTCTACCACCATCACCACCACCACCTCTACCATCACCCCACCACCACCACCACCACCACCACCCCACCACTACCACCACCACCACCTCTACCACTACCACCACCACCTCTACCACCACCACTACCACCACCTCTATCATCACCTTCCACCACCACTACCATCTCTGCCACCACTACCACCCACCACCACCTCTGCCACCACCACCACCACCACCTCTACCACTACCACCACCATCTTTGCCACCCCCACTACCACCTCTGCCGCCCTCACCTTCACCACCACCACATTCTACCACCACTACCCCCACCTCTACCACCACCATCACCTCCACCACCACCAGACGTAAATGATACAAGACGTATACACCTTTATGGTCCTCGGAGCTTCAACTATATCACTCCTTGGACCTGATCCGCCCATATCCAGTTCAACCGTAATATACTTCAAGATGGTTCACTTGTCTCCTTGATTTTCCCTTTTCTCTGTTCCTTCCCAATCTGGTCTAAAGAATTCATTTTGCCTGGTTTAGAGAGGTAATGGAAGATAACCAACCACGACTTCAAGAATTCTTCATTTTACGGATTTTTATTTCTTTTTCGCGAGTGACGACAACTTGCGCAGACAATTCCTCGTCGACATGTCGGGCGTGAGTGAACGCGAGTGACACAAGCACCAATTACCCAAATGGTAGATAGTTAGATCCGAATAGCATTTGAAATCGTATCTAACAACCAGAGACCGAGAGTTATTTTATCTTGGCCCGAAGAACTGAGGCATTGTTGTGGCTCGCTTTGATACCATCACCTTCACGGCCACAACCATATCCAGCACTGTGTGTGTGTGTGTGTGTGTGTGTGTGTGTGTGTGTGTGTGTGTGTGTGTTAGTAATAATTAACGGTTTAGTGAAAGAACATGGAAGCTATAATGCTGAAAATATACAGTTACATAATTGGGGATTGGATCACTTGATTGCCAAACATACAAGTAACAAAAGTGATGCAAATATGATATATAACAAGATGGGGAGAAGGTCATATTACAAGGCATTTCAACCTAGTAACAATACAAAAGTAATTTTGGCAGGGAGTAAACATACTGGTCAACAACGAGTTGTTGATAATTTTTACAATAGTTGGGACTGGGCTGTTCTTACAGCGATCAGTACGTGGTCGTATGGGCTGGGTGCGGTTGTAGTGTCGAACATCAATTCACGGACGAGGCATCTCGGTGGAGCAGGAGACAGTATCGAGGATGGTGCAGAAGCTTCTCCCCAAGTTTGCAGATGAGGTCATGTGGATGATCAGAGACAGCCGAGAGGGTCAGTGTGTTAAACGCTTCTTGATAAGTGAAGTAGGTGGAGGAGAGAATAGTCTTGCACTGAAGACCTCAGGCGCGGGAACTGCAAAGGACTCGAGACGACGGGGTAAGTAGGAACGAAAGCTGAAAGATTTGATAATTGTACGGGACGTGTGTTTTCCAATTTAGTTTATCTATTTTTTAAACATTCAGTGCAACAAGTCCGAAGAGGAATCCTGAACATCGGGTTACTTTTAACGAACCCGACAGATGAATTTGTCATATTAAAATAACAGCTATGAAGAATCCATTTTTCGGGCCACTTTAAACTGACCTGATGTTCGGCATTCCTCTTCGGAGTTGCTGCACTGAATGTTTAAAAGAAATGGGCGAGTGACACCGAGGAACTTGGTGGAGTCCACAACCTGGAGTGTGTTGGGGCCCAAAGTAATGGAGGGAGGTGGGGCATGGTCGGAGGAGAGGTTGATGTGCATAAGCATGGTCTTGGTTTGGTTGATGGTGACAAAGTTGGTGGTGGATCAATCTTGGAGACTGTTCAATATATTTTGGAGGGCAATGAAGTTGAGAGCCGAGTTGCTCTCACTGGTGCCAATGGTGGAGTCATCGATATATTTCCAGTGTGATTTGATTTTGCCTCTTACAACGGTTACTTTATTGTGCACCCCACACTCATCCTGTGAGCGGTAGCGCAAAAGGATTACAGAGTAGAGTTTACAACGGGTCATTATAATTAACCCCCGTGGTCAGGATATTATGGCACTGAATGTTACACAGTATTTCAATTACATTATTTGTTTAGTTCTATACATAAAGGGTAACTTATTCACAAATGCGTGAGGACAAGCGTGTGAGGCAGTATGTCTGGCCTCACACTTTGTTATTCACATTTGCGTGAGAAGTATTCAAGCACATTGTGTATTTGCTTCTATACATGAGAACTGATATAGTTACTAAGTGTAAAAAAGTGGATACAATCTTAATATGTCGGCTATCTTGCCATTAGAGATGAAGTGTTGTGCTATTTCACACACAGTGTGCTTAGACCTGTCCCTAAAAGGTTCTATCTTCACACAGTCGAGATCGTAGGTTCAAGTGTGTGGCCATATGTATGGCCACACACTTTACATTTAGTCTTGTTTGCATCTGCTTGAGGAACATACTGCCAGAGGTACTTATATCTTAGCCTTAATCTAGCGGTTACAACATCTTGTAATCTAGTGATCTTGTTACTTGCTCCATATACATGTTTCACTTGATACTATGGATCGACTAGTGCCTGTTTGCACTTGTCTACTTGCGTCAAACTCATCAATAAGTTCTTTCCTAATTACAGTTTTGGTTTTTGACAGACCCAAATTGTATTCAACGGTGTCTTTGTTAGACGCTAGTTTGGCGAGGGCACCAACTCTGTCACGTTTTATGAGGCCTATGTGAGAGGGGATCCACAACAGTTTGACCTTGACACCCCGGTCTGTGTATATGTGTGTGTGTGTGTGGTGCCAACATTACGAACATTTATCTCAATAAACATACTGCCAACATTTCCAGCACTAAACATAAACACTGCCAACATTACCATCACCTAATATAAGCACTAACAACATTACCAACACCTAATATAAACACTGTCAACATGACCAACACTAAACATAAACACTGCCAACATTACCAACACCTAATATAAGCACTAACAACATTACCAACACCTAATATAAACACTGTCAACATGACCAACACTAAACATAAACACTGCCAACATTACCAACACCTAATATAAACACTGCCAACATTACTAACACCTAATATATACACTGCCAACATGACCAACACCTAATATAAACACTGTCAACATGACCAACACTAAACATAAACACTGCCAACATTACTAACACCTAATATAAACACTGCCAACATTACCAACACTAAACATAAACACTGCCAACATTACCAACACCTAATATAAACACTGCCAACATTACTAACACCTAATATAAACACTGTCAACATGACCAACACTAAACATAAACACTGCCAACATTACCAACACCTAATATAAACACTGAGCACATTACCATCACCTAATATAAACACTGAGCACATTACCATCACCTAATATAAACACTGCCAACATTACCATCACCTAATATAAACACTGAGCACATTACCATCACCTAATATAAACACTGCCAACATTACCATCACCTAATATAAACACTGAGCACATTACCATCACCTAATATAAACACTGAGCACATTACCATCACCTTATATAAACACTGAGCACATTGCCAACACCTAATATAAACACTGCCAACATTACCATCACCTAATATAAACACTGAGCACATTGCCTACAAAACAATCTTGATGCTCTAAGTGCATGTATGTGTTAAATAACGAGTAACTGATCCACATTATTTTGGTAAATAAAGAAATGAAAAGCAAGCACTTAGCCATATGGATATAGTTACACGGAAGAAGGGAAATAGGATGAACCATGGTTTTGATGGAAACAATGTGCTCTGGGACGATGCTCACAATGACGAATGGGAGAAACCTCTTAATGAAACATCTTACCTACTAAGGATGAAGTTTAATGTTACAGAACACACACACACACACACACACACACACACACACACACACACACACACACAAACACAACAACACACACACAACACACACACACACACACACACACACAGTGTAACTTTGTGTGACGCGTTGTCTGACTTGGGGTGGCTTTGAGCGAACCATACACTTGATATTACAATTTATGTATCCTTCCTGTCCATGATTTACAACAATAACTGAAGGGTAAAAGTTACAATATTATACTAGTAACACTGTCATGTATTGATACTATGACTAGTTACCAAGATACAGGGCATCGATGAACATAATATGATAATGATAGTGAAGCCTGGAAGGGTTCATATCATAACTTGCGTGTTCTTGAGTATGTTGCTCCGTGAGATTACCTTGGGCCTCCATGTGCCCAGGTGGGATGGTCAAAGTATTACACTGTAAGTGTGTCAAATGAGGAGTGACTGATCCACATGAAATTTAAGGTTTTTGAAATATGTAGTCAAATTAAACACGATTTTTCATATAGTTACGCGAATGATGGGGTGTGGTGGAAGCATCGTGGTCTGGCACACACAAACAAGCGCTGTAAACGTTGTGTGGACTCACTAGGTGGTTTGGAAGTGTTTATTTCCATTCATACTTTCGTAACTACAACCTATGGTAATTTTTCTTCGTGTTCATATACTGTATAATGAAGATAATGCAGAGTATAAAATGCCATATACAATATTTATACATAATGTCATCTATACAGCTGTACTATGACTTTGTGTGTTCGTGCCTGTGTTGTCTTGTGGTAGTTAGAGTGGGCCCCCGTCCAGAAAGGACACTGTACTAACCTCCAGCACCTACCCAGGTGGGCTAGAGATTATGGTTTCCGACTGTATCTGCTGTAAATCGAAAGTTGCCTCAGGGACAAGTTGTTGGAGCTTCCAATAACTTGCTTAAACAAAAAAACTATTGACTCTTCAGGCTTCTACGCCCTTGACTCTTAAGGCTTGTACGCCCTTAACTCATCGGACATAAGGCAAGCATGAACTTAGCATGCTTCCCTGTTGGGCGCTGTAAACGCTTCTGCGCTTAACCTTACACAAGGATGTAGTGGGGGCCCCTGAAAAAAAAAATTACCAACACTTAATATAAAAACTACCAACATTACCAACACTTAATATAATCCCTGTCAGCATTACCAACACCTAATATAAACACTGCCAATATTACCAACACCTAATATAAACACTGCAAACATTGCCAACACTTAATATAAACACTGCCAACATTACCAACACTTAATATAAACACTGCCAACATTGCCAACACTTAATATAATCCCTGTCAGCATTACCAACACCTAATATAAACACTGCCAATATTACCAACACCTAATATAAACACTGCAAACATTGCCAACACTTAATATAAACACTGCCAACATTACCAACACTTAATATAAACACTGCCAACATTGCCAACGCTTAATAATGTCTTGTTTTTACTTACAGTTTACCAATACCGGTGCTGAGAGAGATTCCAAATGTCGCAAGAACTCAGATTGCTTTATGGTAAGTAACTAATGAGTGACCATTAAGTAATTGTATGTGACCTTTAATTAATGTAAGTGACCTTTAAGTAATGTATATGACCTTTAGGTAATGTAAGTGACCTTTAAGTAATGTAAGTGACCTTTAAGTAACGTAAGTGACCTTTAACTAATGTAAGTGGCCTTTAAGTAGTGTAAGTGACCTTTTACTAATCTAAGTGACCTTTAAGTACTTTGAGTGACCTATAAGTAGTGTAAGTGACCTTTGAGTAATGTAAGTGACCTTTGAGTAATGTAAGTGACTTTTGAGTAATATAATAATAGTTCGTTATAGTGGGCGAAGGTGTCGGATTTTGGTGACTGGTTAGCAAAGGTGGAATTAAATTAGGTTAGATTGGTTATCATTTGGATAGATTTGGTTAGATTAGGTAAGTATTAGATTAGGTCAGCGTTATGTTAGGTTAGGTTAGGTTAGATTAGGTTAGGTTAGGTTAGGTTAGGTTAGGTTAGTGTTGTTATTCTTTTTTAATCTTATGGTTCAATTTGCTTGTAGAATCCACACAGCCAACATGTAGTTTATTTAGCTATCAGTATTAATATTCACATATAGGCAGTATATTCATTTTTCTTATTTTATCATCAACATTAGATGCACAGACAATCTGGTTTAATGACGAATTGAACACCAATGGAAAATTCTCTAATTACGAGAGAAATAGGAGGTTAATGTCAAAGCTCCTCTAGAGACACATGTGCTCGATGGACTGGCTGGGGTCTGGGGAGCCGAGTAGTTTTATAATGATTCTCTTAAACTAGACATGTGAAAGAGGTGTGAAAATGTCATATAATACGTGACAAGGACGTGATAATTATTGCTTAATTGCTCGTTGTCAAATTAACTAGAGTGATGCAACGTATATAATACTATGTATAATTAGCCCACATATATACAGTTATTATTGTCCATTTATTAAGTTTAAAAGAGGCCATTGCAGTATTAGGTTAGGTTAGGTTAGGTTAGGTTAGGTTGTTAGGGAAAGTTAAGTTAAGGTTGGTTAGGTTAGGTCAGAATAGGTAAGGTTAAGTTAGGGCAGGTTAGGTTATGTACGTGGTAAAAATTGTCGGGTATATAAATGGTATTTTAGGCGAATAATAGGCTATTTACTGCAAAATGCCCCGTGATATGTAAAATACCCTTCTTCGGACATGGTAGGGTATATTCCTGTTCATAATACCCTTCTTCGGACATGGTAGGGTATATTCCTGTTCATAATACCCTTCTTCGGACATGGTAGGGTATATTCCTGTTCATAATACCCTTCTTCGGACATGGTAGGGTATATTGCTGTTCATAATACCCTTCTTTCGGACATGGTAGGATATATTCCTGTTCATAATACCCTTCTTCGGACATGGTGAGTATTTGCTGTTCATAATACCCTTCTTCGGACATGGTAGGGTATATTGCTGTTCATAATATCCTTCTTCGGACATGGTAGGGTATAATGCTGTTCATAATACCCTTCTTCGGACATGGTAGGATATATTCCTGTTCATAATACCCTTCTTCGGACATGGTAGGGTATATTGCTGTTCATAATACCCTTCTTCGGACATGGTAGGGTATATTGCTGTTCATAATACCCTTCTTCGGACATGGTAGGGTATAATGCTGTTCATAATACCCTTCTTCGACATGGTAGGGTATAATGCTGTTCATAATACCCTTCTTCGGACATGGTAAGGTATATTCCTGTTCATAACCTTCTTCGGACATGGTAGGGTATATTGCTGTTTATAATACCCTTCTTCGGACATGGTAGGGTATATTCCTGTTCATAATACCTTCTTCGGACTGGTAGGGTATATTGCTGTTCATAATACCCTTCTTCGGACGTAGGTGATTGCTGTTCATAATACCCTTCTTCGGACATGGTAGGGTATAATGCTGTTCATAATACCCTTCTTCGGACATGGTAGGATATATTCCTGTTCATAATACCCTTCTTCGGACATGGTAGGGTATATTGCTGTTCATAATACCCTTCTTCGGACATGGTAGGGTATATTGCTGTTCATAATACCTTCTTCGGACATGGTAGGGTATAATGCTGTTCATAATACCTTCTTCGGACATGGTAGGGTATATTGCTGTTTCTAATACCCTTCTTCGGACATGGTAGGGTATATGCTGTTCATAATACCCTTCTTCGGACATGGTAGGGTATAATGCTGTTCATAATACCCTTCTTCGGACATGGTAGGATATATTCCTGTTCATAATACCCTTCTTCGGACATGGTAGGGTATATTGCTGTTCATAATACCCTTCTTCGGACATGGTAGGGTATATTGCTGTTCATAATACACCTTCTTCGGACATGGTAGGGTATAATGCTGTTCATAATACCCTTCTTCGGACATGGTAGGGTATAATGCTGTTCATAATACCCTTCTTCGGACATGGTAGGGTATATTGCTGTTCATAATACCCTTCTTCGGACATGGTAGGGTATATTCCTGTTCATAATACCCTTCTTCGGACATGGTAGGGTATATTCCTGTTCATAATACCCTTCTTCGGACATGGTAGGGTGTAATGCTGTTCATAATACCCTTCTTCGGACATGGTAGGGTTATATTGCTGTTCATAATACCCTTCTTCGGACATGGTAGGGTATATTGCTGTTCATAATACCCTTCTTCGGACATGGTAGGGTATAATGCTGTTCATAATACCCTTCTTCGGACATGGTAGGGTATAATGCTGTTCATAATACCCTTCTTCGGACATGGTAGGGTATATTCCTGTTCATAATACCCTTCTTCGGACATGGTATTTCATTAGAATATAATTAGTTTTATCGTGACATATGGAATAACTGCTCATGAAAGTCACCAGATACCACTTCCATCCCACCAAGACTTTTCACTACACGACATACTGTTTCTCCCAATTTATTTTTCAGTTTAATAAGCTGAAAAAAATATATATATTTTGGAATGAAAATTATTTCTGATTAATTACTTGTCTTACCTGCATCATCTTAGTGGAGAATATAGTCATGGCGAAGTGTGGCGAATAGGAGATGAAAGAATGATGTTTTAACTTTCAATCTAAATGGTCAAAATTAACCTAAGTAACTGTACAATACACCTGTAAATGAGGAGGAGGGATAAAATGAAGTAATACGGGAAAGAAAGAAATATGGAATAAGGAAAGATTTACAACATCTCGGTTTCGAATATGCCAAGAGAGCCAATGAGCACTGAATTGTTGTTGTTATAAAGTTATTACTGCGCTTCAACAACATGTGTCTTTAAGTGCGTTGCAAGGTTAGTAATTACACTACTCCATCAACATTAAAGATTATGAGAGATACTACTCTGTACACTGAGCTACAGTACACTCTGACTTCTGTTTTAGAGCCAATCAGCTCCACGCAGATTGGTGCTAAGCCCTCCACAGGAAGGTGGGATCTATATAGTTTCTTGTTTTGGGTGTTTTTTTGTGAAAAGGTCAACTTGCTAAAAAGAGATGTCATGACCTATGTTTGTGGGAAAAGGACTATTGCAAAGTCGGAACTTAATGGCGTGAGTGTGAGCCAACTGTCGAGAGTCACACATGGTTGTGTATGGTGATACCACCTATAATGTTTGTGGTACTGCATCTTACAGCATTCACGCTGTAACTGAGAGAAGTGTGAGGAGTATCTTGGCCCAGATGTGTGTCACTGGACGGTGGAGGGGAAGAGGCGGCGTACTGTACAAACACTGTGTGAGGAAGATCACTGCCGAGTTATTTTCATAGGGCTTCTCTTCGCCATAATATACACTTTTGCAACCCAAAGGTTTTAAATGTACTGGTGTTTATATACCCTTTTGTAGAATATAAGGGTTTATAGAATGATAATTAATATACACTTTCTAGAGTAAGGGTTTTATTGGTAATCATATATCTATAAGGGTTTGCCATTTGGGACACAAAAACTCCTTTCAAGCATTTTTATACCCCATTAGTTTACAGCATTAATACTAGTATCTCAGACCACTTATACACAGACACATCTGAACGACACCTGTCATAAATGTATGAAAATTATAAAAAAAACGGCTCACTGAAGCTACGATACATTACTTCCCAACAGGTGATGAGAGTGAACATGAAGACACCTTAAATCTCAGTATAATATAGTAGCAGTAATATCTATAGTTTGGCCTTCTCACATCTTCAGGTAAGGATAAAATTCTATAAATGTATAAGAATAGGTTGCTATAAAACTTTAAAAATCCAGATCTATTAATGTTTGGGTGTGTGGTAAGAGCTTAATGTAGCCAGCCACCTTACCGTACACTTAGCTTGTCTCGGCCCCGTAACGTGTTACACGTCCCCCGTCCGTCGTATCTCAGTCTCCCCGTTCTGT
This sequence comes from Homarus americanus, assembly GCF_018991925.1. Lineage (NCBI taxonomy): Eukaryota > Metazoa > Arthropoda > Malacostraca > Decapoda > Nephropidae > Homarus > Homarus americanus. The sequence continues at coordinate 237,251 of NW_024755318.1, forward strand.
CTACCTTGTCGGATTTGTGTCACAAGTCATCATAGATGCTACTACTGCCCTGTCCAACCTCAGGGAAGACCAGGGGAGGGGGATTACAGGGGATTATAGACCATATTACTCCTACCATGAGGGCGGATTAGATCCTAAGTCAAATGTACCTTTTGCCAGGATTGCATTCCGAGGGTTGGGCCTTCGGGCGTGGGATCCTCCTTGATGTCCTGAACCAAGCTTCCTTTCTAACTGAGATGTATTGTTACTTATATAAGTTCCAGGACTTATTGACTTAACAATGTAAACACAGATATCGAGATCATAGTCTTAGTAGATTGTGTACTGTACTATGTTGAGGGTTAGGTCTATTGGCCATACTGGGTAGTTCCATTTACACCCAACCCCTATCGCTCATATATCCACCCAACCTATAATTGAAGCTATCCAGCGTGTTCGAGTTAATGATGATGTTTGGTAACTTGTTCCACTCATCCACTACTCTATTTCCAAACCAATGTTTACTTATCTCGCGTAATTCTACGTACGTCTAATTTAAAATCAAACTTTGGAGAGAAAGATTGTGTGTGTGTGTGTGTGTGTGTGTGTGTGTGTGTGTGTGTGTGTTGTTATAAAAATATTGTCCTGTACCACCACCACCACCACCACCACACTTCACTGGTCCTGTACCACCATCACCACACTTCACCTGTCCTGTTCCACCACCACCACCACACTTCACCTGTCCTGTTCCACCACCACCACCACACTTCACCTGTCCTGTACCACCACACTTCACCTGTTCTATACCACCACCATCACCACAACCACCACACTTCACCTGTCCTGCCACCACCACCACACGCTTCACCTGTCTAGCACCACAACCACCACCACACTTCACCTGTCCTGTACCACCACACTTCACCTGTCTGTACCACCACACTTCACCTGTCCTGTACAACCACCACCACACTTCACCTGTCATGTACCACCACCACCACCACCACCACTTAACCTGTCCTGTACCACCACAACCACCACCACACCTCACCTGTCCTGTACCACCAACACCACCACCACACCCTCACCTGTCCTGTACCACCACCAACACCACCACTACCACCAACACAATTCACCTGTCCTGTACCACCATCACCACCACCACACTTAACCAGCCTGTACCACCACCACCACCACACTTAACCTGTCCTGTACCACCACCACCTCACCTGTCCTGTACCACCACCAACACCACCACTACCACCACCACACCTCACCTGTCCTGTACCACCACCACCACCTCCACCAGCCCTGTACCACCACCACCTCCACCTGTCCTGTACCACCACCACCCTCCACCTGCCTGTACCACCACCACCACCACCCACCTCACCTGTCCTGTACCACCCACCACCCTCCACCAGCCCTGTACCACCACCACACTTAACCTGTCCTGTACCACCACCACCACCTCCACCAGCCCTGTACCGCCACCACCACCACACTTCACCTGTCTGTACCACCACACCACCACACCACCTGTCCTGTACCACCACCACCACCTCCACCGGCCTGTACCGCCACCACCACCACACTTCACCTGTCCTGTACCGCCACCACCACCACACTTCACCTGTCCTGTACCACCACCACGACCACACTTCACCTGCCCTGTACCACCACCCCCACCACCACCACACTTCACCTGTCTGTACAACCACCACCACATTTCACCTGTCCTGTACAACCACCACCACCACCACTTAACCAGTCTGTACCACCACCACCACCACCACACTTCACCTGTCCTGTACCCACCACCACCACCACCACACACTTCACCTGTCCTGTACCACCACCACCACCACACTTCACCTGTCTGTACCACCACCACCACCACACTTCACCTGCCCTGTACCACCACCACCACCACACTTCACCTGTCCTGTACCATCACACCACTACACTTCACCTGTCCTGTACCCCACCGACCACTCCACCCTTGCCCCCACCACCACCACCCCACCCTTCCCATCATGTTGCCACCATCACCACCACATTTCACCTGTCACCATGCCACCACCACACATATCACCTGTTCCTGTTCCACCACCACCACCACACTTCACCTGTCCCTGTACCACCACCACGACCACTTCACCTGCCCTGTACCCCCACCAACACCACACCACACTCACCTCCTGTACCACCACCTCCACCACATTTCACCTGTCCTGTACAACCACCACCACCACACTTCACCCGACCTGTACCACCACCACCATATCATGTTCTGTTCCACCACCACCACACACACTTCACCTGTTCTGTACCACCACCTCCACACTTCACCTGTTCTGTACCACCACCACCACATATCACCTGTCCCAGCCACCACCACCACCACCACCACACACTTCACCTGTCCTGTACCACCACCACGACCACACTTCACCATGTTCTGTACCACCACCACCACCACACATTACCTGTCCTGTACCACCACCGACCACATTTCACCTGTTCTGTTCCACCACCCCACCACATATCACCCTGTCTGTGCCACCACACCTACCTTCACCTGTCTGTACCACCACCACCACACTTCACCTGTCTGTACCACCACCACCACAACCTTCACCTGTCTGTACCACCACCACCACACTTCACCTGTTCTCCAGCCACCACCACCACCACCACCACCACTACACTTCACCTGTCTGCCACCACCACCACCACTACACTTCCAGCTGTCTTCTCCCATGCCACCACCACCACAACACTTCACCTGTCACCTGCCATCACCACCACCACATATCCTGTCTGTGCCACCACCACAACACTTCACCTGTCCTGTACCACCACCCAACCTTCACCTGTCCTGTACCACCACCACCACCTTCACCTGTCTGTATCACCACCACATATCACCTGTCTGTGCCACCACCACAACACTTCACCTGTCCTGTACCCACCACCACAACACTTCACCTGTCCTGTGCCAACCACAACACTTCACCTGTCTGTACCACCACCACCACACTTCACCTCTTCTGTACCACCACCACCACCACCACCACCCTTCACCTGTTCTGTACCACCACCTCCACACTTCACCCTGTTCTGTACCACCACCTCCACACTTCACCTGTTCTGCCTCCCTTCCTGTGCCTGCAATCCTGTACCACCTCCACTTCACCTGTTCTGTACCACCACCTCCACACTTCACCTGTTCTGTACCACCACCACCACATATCACCTGTTCTGTACCACCACCTCCACACTTCACCTGTCCTGTACCACCACCACACATATCACCTGTCCTGTACCACCACCACCATCACCACACTTCTGTCCTGTACCACCACCACCACCACTTCCACCTGTTCTGTACCACCATCACCACCACCACACACTTCACCAGTCCTGTACCAGCATAACCACCTTCCACCTGTCCTGTACCACCACCACCACCACTACACTTCACCTGTCCTGTACCACCACACCACTTGACCAGTCCTGTACCACCATCACCACAATTCACCTGTCCTTACCACCCACCACCACACTTCACCTGTCCTGTCACCACCACCACCACTTGACCAGTCCTGTACCACCATCACCACAATTCACCTGTCCTGCCACCACCACCACACTTCACCTGTCCTGTACCACCACCACCATCCACCACACTTCACCTGTCCTGTACCACCATCACCACCACTTCACCAGTCCTGTACCATCACCACCACCACCACACTTCACCAGTCCTGTACCAGCACCACACTTCACCTGTCCTGTACCACCACCACCACCACACTCACCCTGTCCTGTACCACCACCACCACACTTCACCAGTCCTGTCCACCACCACCACCATCACCACACTTCACCTGTCCTGTACCACCACCACCACACTTCCACCTGTCCTGTACCAACCACCACACTTCACCTGTCCTGTACCACCACCACCACCACATTTCACCTGTCCCTGCCACCACCTCCACACTTCACCTGTCCTGCACCAACACCACCACCACATTTCACCCTGTCCTGTACCACCACCATTTCCTGTCCTGTACCACCACCATCACCACACTTACCTGTCCTGTACCACCATCACCACCACTTCACCAGTCCTGTACCACCACCACCACACTTCCCCTGTCCTGCACCACCACCACGACCATTTCACCTGTCCTGCCACCACCACCTCCACACTTCACCCTGTCCTGCCAACACCACCACCACATTTCACCTGTCACCTGCCACCACCACCATCACCACACTTCCTGTCTCCACCATCACCACCACTTCACCAGTCCTGTACCACCACACCACCCATTTCACCTGTCCTGTACCACCACCACCACATTTCACCTGTCCTGTACCACCACCACATTTCACCTGTCCCAGTACCACCATCACCACCACTTCACCAGTCCTGTACCACCACCACCACATTTCACCATCTGTACCACCACCACCACCACATTTCACCTGTCCTGTACCAACCACCACATTTCTGTCCTGTACCAACACCACCACCACATTTCACCTGTCCTGTACCCACCCACCACCTTCCTTTGTCACCCACCACCATCACCACATTTCACCTGTCTTACCACATCACCACTTCCAGTCCTGTACCACCACCACCACACTTCACCCTGTCCTGTACCAACACCACCACCACATTTCACCTGTCCTGCACCACCACCATCACCATCCTTCACTGTCCCTGCACCACCACCACCACCACATTTCACCTGTCCTGTCTCACCACCACCATCACCACATTTCACCTGTCCTGTACCACCACCACCACCACATTTCACCGGCCTACTACCACCACCACCACCACATTTCGCCATTCCTGTACCACCACCACCAAACCGAAGCTGTCCTCTACCACCACCACCACATTTCACCTGTCCTGTACCCACCACCACCACCACCACCACCACCACACTTCACCTGTCCTGTACCACCTCCACACTTCTCCTGTCCTGTACCACCACCACCACCACTTCACCTGTCCGTATGCCACCACCTCCACACTTATCCAGTCCTCTCCCACCACCACCACTTCACCTCTGTACCTCCCACTTATCCTGTCTCTACACCACCACCACACTTCACCTTTGCCACCACCTCCACACTTATCCTGTCTCTACCACCACCACACTTCACCTGTCCTGCCACCACCTCCACACATCCTGTCTCCTACCACCACCACCACCTTCACCTGTCCTGTACCACCACCACCACCACATTTCACCTGCCTGTAACCACCACCACCACCACCACCACCACCACACTTCCTGTCTGCCACCTCCACACTTCTCCTTCCTGTACCACCACCACCTGCCTGTGCCACCACCACCACCACCACACCTCTCCTGTACCACCAACACTTCTCCTGTCCTGTCCTGTCCTGTCCTGTCACCACACCACCACCACCACCACACTTAACTGCCTGAACCACCACACTTAACCTGTACCACCACCACACTTCAACTTTTGTAGTACCACCACCACCACTACCACTACCTCTCCCGTACCACCACCACTTCCTCTGTCCTGTCCTGTCCTGTGCACCGCCACCACCACCACCAAACTTTACCTGTCGCACCACCACCACCACCACCACCACCACATCATCACACTTCACCTGACCTCGTACCACCACCACCACCACCTCCACCATCACACTTCACCTGTCTTTCACCTTACCACTTCACCTGTTCTAGTACCCAGGATACACCACACAATGTGTTCTAGTTCCCATGATACACTACACCACGTGTTTTAGTACTCAGGATACACCACACCACGTGTTCTAGTTCCCAGGATACACCACACCACGTGTTCTAGTACCCAGGCGTGGGTGTTGCCTCGTACTCCCGTAGTACAGTAAGGATGTCATCACTGGAACCATTACTATACACAATAGGAATGAACAAGAAATACATAATCAATATGGGTCAAGATAATCAAGTCTCCAACACTTCTTCGCTCTGTAGGATTTAAGTTTTCTCCTTACAAACCCAGGCTCGTTTAAGTGTTTGTCAACAGGGTGATAATTTATTTGTTTATGAGTTCAGTGGAGTAATCATGGAGGGTCGTGACCATTGGTGCCTGATGTGGGAAACCGCTGTCCTGCAAACAAGTGACAGTCGTGCTTAAACGCCACCGTCGGCCTCTGTGACACAAGTACTTTCTACTAAAATAAAATAAAATAATAATTTCCAATGTTTACAATTATTTTACTTGTTGTTTATTACGGTTGAATTAGAAATACCTTATTTTACATTAAACAGCAGGTAAATAAATCACAGGTACGTTGGATTATAAGATAATACCACAGAGGTAACAGAGTAATCCGAAAGGGGGAAATAATCCTTATTGAGGAGAATTTAACGAGTCGTCGCCCTCTTCTAGCCTGACGGGTACGCGCTCTTCTGTCCAGCTTGGCGATTATCACTTGTTTTGTTCCATAAGCGACTAAATCGAATTCTATAACTGACAGGCTGCATGAGGACTAAACCTGAAGCGACTTCACTATGGCTAGAGGTACTATAACCAAGGTATCCACGGTTATCCTCCCTGATATACTGTAGGTAGAAGTTATATATGGTAACGGAGGTTGTAACAGGAGGTGGACAATGTCGTCTTTTGAAGAAAATAAAACAAGGAAATTAACGAATGTACACCCACTAAAGAATTATTCGGCACCCGTGTCATGTTGTATCACGCAGTAAGGGTTGAATAATTTGTGGGATTACAATATAGAGTGAATCGTAGCACAATATGAATATTAGGTTTTCTCAGTAAACTATATATGTTGAAAGAGCATATTAGTGTATAATTATATACATTAAGGTGCTAACAATTTATTAATTCGGCTATTATTATTATTTATTACAGTGTTGGAACTCGTGTGGGATTCTCCGTCACCATCTCACTGTGTGGACGTCCATGTGCACCGATCACACCGCCTGTGTACGTAAGCTATATCTTCCATGTGTGTGTGTATGTGTGTGTTATTCTAGTGTGTTTAGAGTGTCCCATAGGTGTCCACAGTGTCCTAAGTGTTTTTAAAATGTCCATGGGTCTCTAAAACTTCATAAGAATGTTAACAGTTTCCATGGTGTCCACAATATACCACGGGTGTCCACAATGTCCCATGGGTGTCCATAGTGTCCCACGGGTGTCCAAAATGTCCTACAAGTGTCCACAGCTTTCCACGGGTACCCACAGTATCCCACGGGTGTCCACAGTGTCCCATGGGTGTCCGCAATGTCCTAGGGATGTCCACAGCTTTCCAAGATTACCAATAGTGTCCCGGGGGTGTCCACAATGTCCCACGGGCGTCCACAGTGTCCTGGGGTGTCCACAGTGTCCCACTGGTGTCCACAGTGCTCCACAGGTTTGCACGATGATTCACGGATGTTCACAGTGTCCCACATGTGTCCACAGTGTCCCATGGGTGTCCAGTGTCTCACAGGTGTCCACAGTGTTCCATGGGTGTCCACAGTGTCCCACATGTATCCACCGTGTCCCACAGGTGTCCACAGAGCCCGCAGGTTTCTACAGTGTCCCAAGGGTGTCCACAGTATTCCACATGTGTGCACGATGATTCACGGAGGTTCACAGTGTCCCATAGGTGTCTACAGTGTCCCACAGGTGTCAACAGTGTCTCACAGGTGTCCACAGTGTCCCACTAGTGTTCACATTGTTCCATGGGTGTCCACAGTGTCCCACAGGTGTCCACAGTGTCCCAAGGGTGTCCACAGTGTCTCACGGTGTCCACAGTGTCCCACGGTGTCCACAATGTCCCACGGGTGTCCACAGTGTCTCACGGGTGTCCACATTGTTCCATGGGTGTCCACAGTGTCCCACAGGTGTCCACAGTGTCCCAAGGGTGTCCACAGTGTCTCACGGGTGTCCACAGTGTCCTACGGGTGTCTACAATGTCCCACGGGTGTCTACAATGACCCACGGGTGTCCACAATGTCTCACGGCTGCTACAGTTTCCTAAGGGTGACCAGTGTCCCAAGAGTGGTCCACAGTGTCTCATGGGTGTCCACAGTGTCCCAAAGGTGTCCACAGTGTTCCACGGGTGTCCACAGTGTCTCATGGGTGTTGTGATGTGACGTGAGTCCCGGAAGTAGAAAGGAGGATAGAAACCACCGCAATAACAACAAATCATAGCTAGACCACGTGTGCAGGGAACTGGTCGAGCCGGTTGCAACGTCAGAGATGACTTTATGGCACCACTGGAAAACGGATGCGTGATTGGTTGTAGATTCCCGCCAAAATGTGATGTGGTGGCCATGGTAGGATGGAGAAGCAGGTTTGACGTGACTGAGGAAGGTGGAAACGGTGGAAGGAGTTCAACACATAGCAAAGAAATAAGCTTGGGTATACAATATATTGTTGAGAATGTGTGAGTCAAGGAAAGTGGAGGAAGAATAGGATATAATATTTTTTTGTGTATAGGATGTAATATTGTGTACCAGACTTAAATGATATTAACATTATAGTGGTGAAACAACGGTTACGTTATATAATTTTCTTTGTATTGTGTTGATTGGTGTACTCTAACCCTCCATATTATTTGCTTAATTGTCACTGTAATTATGATTAACGTAACTTCTGTTTATGCTTGCTGAGTTATGAATATTCCCAAATCGCGTTAATACTTAGTAAACCTATCTTTTGATTCATGTTTATTATGTACTTTTGTCAGATGCTTTATTTTCTTTTGTTAAAGGAATTTGTTTTCTCGTTTACTCTAGTGTATTGCTTATTCCTTTCATTTATTAATTTCATTGGCGACCTTGTTATTTTTTACTCTGTTGCCGAGGTGGGGAACCTATGGTTTGACACAGTCTAGGACCACCAGTCCGTAACAGTGTCTACAGTATCCCAGGGGTGTCCACAGTGTCCCACGTGTGTCCACAGTGTCCCACGGATGTCCACAGTGTCCCAAGGATGTCTACAGTGTCCCACGGGTGTCCACAGTGTCCCTCAGGTGTACACAGTGTCCCACGAGTGTCCACAGTGTTCCACGGTTGTTCACAGTGTCCAATGGGTGTCCACAGTGGGAACGCGTGTCCATAGTTTCCCACGGATATCCACAGTGTTCCACAGGTGTCCACAGTGTCCCACGGATGTCCACAGTGTCCCAAGGGTGTCCACAGTGTCCCACGGGTGTCCACAGTGTCCCACAGGTGTACACAGTGTCCCACGAGTGTCCACAGTGTCCCATGAGATTCCACAGTGTTCCACGGTTGTCCGTAGTGTCCCACAAGTGCCCACAGTGTTCCACGGTTGTTCACAGTGTCCAATGGGTGTCCACAGTGGGAACGCGTGTCCATAGTTTCCCACGGATATCCACAGTGTTCCACGGTTGTTCACAGTGTCCCACGGGTGTCCATAGTTTTGTATTAGCCCCCGTCTCATAGACAAGTCTTTGTATAAATATGGGGCAGTACATTTGTGTCATATAATCATATCACCCCCTGTGATTTTCGACTAGCTAGGAGGTGACATGGTCAGATCACGTGATGGGTAAGTTCCACCCTTGAGATAGCTCTAGAAATTCTAGGTCAGCTATTAGAAGCCGGCTAGCACACTCACTATCATCTCAACTCCCACACCAACCGGACATATTAGTAGGGCTTATCTAAGATAGCGTCCATCCTCATTTAACACCATACAGTAATTAATTACAGTGATAAACATTTGTAACTGTATTGAATATATTTTCCTAAATAAAAACAGAAAATGACCATTTGGGTTTTGCTACTGAAACCCAATAAACTTTATAATATTCTAGCTCCATTACTTAATCAAGAATCTATGGTAAAGGCGTAAGATATTATTATTGTTATTATTATTAATGTTATTGTTATTATTGTTATTGTTATTATTGTTATTGTTATTGTTATTATTGTGTTATTATTGTTAGTGTTATTATTATTATTATTATTATTATTATTATTATTATTATTATTATTATTATTATTATTATTATTATTATTATACCACTTGCCATAATTTCAGTTTCCTGGTTGCCAAGTTGCCTGTTCTTTCTATATGGATAAAACTGGTAGTGGCAGGGGTGGGGCCAGCCCATTCCTAGATACACCCCCTCTTCGCCTCCCCGCCTTTCTACCCCCGCCCAGAGTCAGTGGGAGGAGCCAGGTTACATGGGGGCCCCCTGATTGGTCAGCAAACGCTGGTTCCTCCAGTCAGGATGACGTCATCTCCAGGGAGGACGTCATATCTCGAGATGACCTCAGAAGTCGGGATGACGTCATATATGTGATGCTAATGCACGGTGATGGTGGATGGCGGGAAATTGTACAGGTAAATCAGCTTAGTCATAATTAAGGCATCCTAGCTATAGTCAAGACCGCCCATGGGGCCAATTACAATATTGTTGATTACAGTTACGATTTAAATGTTCAATTTTCATTTTCTTCAATACGATTAGGATTACATAATCGAAATATCAGAATTTTGGATTATGATTATAATTATTACAGTTATGTTTCTTGATTAGATTACGATTATGATTACATTGGCTTCTATACATTTCATTGTGATTATAACTTCCCTGGATTATAATTGCATTTGTGATTACATTTACAAGAAATTGGTTAACATTTGATTACACAAAACCTACGTAATAAGAATCAACTAAAAAATTCAAAATTGATCTCTGTAGATAAAGTATGTGTCAAATAAAAAAAAACAACAGCAGTGAGTAGCACAAAATATCCACTAAGCTAGTATCCATAACGTTATGTGGGGTGGAACATGAAGGACCTGCAGTACTGTACGGTGGTGGGCATCATAGTAGCCTACTGGTCACATGGCCACAGTATAATGTTACACATTACACTACGGTATAGTCACGTGGCGCCAAGTTGACTTGCCCAACTACTCAAAGTGGGGATAAAATTGAAATGCAATCCTGCAAGAAATCGAATATTATATGTAATACATTTGTAATCATATTGTAATCCGATAATAAGATTTTTTTGCTGGGTTACGATTATAATTACGATTACAAACTATGGAAGAAGCTATATTATCATTACAATATGATTACAGGTTTTGAAAATTAGAATTATGACTAGATTACGATTATAAAATTAGAAATTATTTTGATTACAATTACGATTGTGAATATACCGTAATCAATTATGAGTACAAGATTATAATTATAATCAGCCCCCTGTCTGGTTAGACATCAAACTATAGTTAAAACATCCTTACCACAAAACATAAGTAAGACATTGTGAATGTTCTGTTAGTACGACATTACTGTTTGTTCCTGCCTCATACTATATCTTTTATGACAGGTAAACCATCAATATAAATAATGGTTTTGTATGATTTCCACAACTTATTTTCCTAGTTTTGGGATTACCTGAAGAATAGCCACCCAAGTTTATTTCAACAACAGATTGATAACCATAATATATAATCTGACCTAACCTACACTATCCTAACCTAATGTTAATCTAACCTAGCCTCAACTATTGTATCTTAAACTAATACTAACCTAACCTAACCAAATCCTACCTAACCCCCCCTCAGGTAGCATTAGGGTGTTTAATCATCAGATGAAATAAACTCTAATCGTCAGGTGACCCCTTTTTTAACCCTTGGTCATACTAGATGATAAAGGTGTGTTACTGGCACTTGTGTACAATAATCAACGCAGCTGGTTACGGGATGGTCGTCCGATTTGGGATGAGACGTGGTCGGATGTTGGTATGTTTGAGTCAGTAACGAAGAAACATTAGGCTGTATGAAAGTGGATATGCACGATAGATATGGGCGTGCACGATAGATTATATTGCACCATTAGCCAGATATGGGCGTCCACGATAGATTATATTGGGCCATTAGACAAATATGGGCGTGCGTGATATATAATATTGGACTATTAGACAGATATGGACGGGTGTTCGATAGATTATATTTGACGATTAGACAGATATGGGCGTGCACGATAGATTATATTGAACCATTAGCTAGATGTGGGCGGGGTTATCGAAAGCCAAATTAGGGTATCTTGTATGTATGAGGAGTACGGTGGCTGAGTGGATGCAGTGCTCACCAACTGTCCTAAGAGGTCGGTGTTCTGCACCTGCACATCTCTTAGTTTGGGAAGTGAAGTGAAGGCGATCCAGTACAGCAACGGCTACAACGCTTTCGTGTACACCAAAGGCTTACTCTTCAGTGTACCCTTATCCACACTGCCCCTAACAAGCCATCAGACTTGTAGGACTCAATTTCATGCATTAGTGACAGTTTAGAATCAACGGTATTTTTTGTTGCCTTTCTCCAGTATTCATATTGTGTGATGTTAGGTTGTCACTGTAATGTGACTTACATATCAGTCTACTTGTGTCACTATACTTTCCCTTGATAAAGTGTCATCCATCACTGCCACTCTTGTAGACGTCCGCCACGACCGCCCGTATACCTCCTGAAGCTACATGGCCTCTGAGAGTGAGACTCTTGGCCGTCAATCAACAGGGACTAGTCGCTGTCTCCGAGGTCTCCCTTAACCTTGACAACATCTCCAAGGACCACCTCCCAAACTTCTTTGATGTACCAGACTACAGGGATCACCACCATCTTCACGACACTCCGACTACCGAGGTCCCGTATGGCTACAAGGTAATTCTTCTCTTTCCCATTTCAATAGAGTCTTTTACAGGTAAGAGGATCACAGTCGTATACTTTCACCCTGGACATATGAGAGCCCCCTGCTGGCTGGTGCTGCTCTCACTCTACTCCATTGTGGGACTATCATGTATTTATTATTATTTTTTAATATAATGAAAAACTCAGTGTCTCAGGTGTTTGCTTCAGACCTGGGGATTGGCAACCACAGCCCACCACTTCAGACATTTGTATTAATGTATTATTTGAAAGTTTCTAACTAGTGCAGATTTTCAAAATCCATGTATGTAATGTACTGTAAACAGTTCACTCAAAAATATAACCTCAGTCGTTAAATGAAATGAGAAAATGTCAAAAGTTTCATCATTAAAAACAAACTGTACTGTACTCATAAAATTTATGAGAAGAGTTATATGTAATAATGAAGGACTAAAAGTTAATGGTAAAGTAATATAAAATATATGCTATGTGGATGATACTGCTCTTATCACGATAGTGAAGAGGCGTTACAAACTTCGGTAACAGATTAGTGGAAAAAGGTGAAGAATGTGGGTTAAGAGTTGATGCTGTAAAGACTAAAGTAAAATCCTAAAATAAACAATTATGGCAGACAAGAGGGAGCTTAAACAAGTGGAAAATTTGGTGTATTTGAGAAGTAACATTAACTGTGATGGCTGAGGTACGGAATAAATCATAACAGGAATAAGTCAAGTGAAAACAGCATTTAATAATATAAAAGACCTAATGAAAAGGGACATTAACTGCAGTTTGAGAGAAAAGCTGCTGAAAGGCTTAATATGGCAAGGACTGATGTAAGGGTCAGAAGCGTGGACACTTTGAGCAGACACCAGAGAGAGGTTAAAGCCTTTGAAATGTGGTGTTATTGGTGACTGTTAAGAATAAGCTACAGTGACAGGAGAACAAATGAAGTACTAAGATTAACTAAAACTTTAAGAGAAATACTTGAAATGCACAGAAAAAAAAATAGGTACTCTGGTCATATAATTTGGGATGAGGGAATAATAACGGAAATATTAATAGGAAGAAGAAAATGTAGGGAGGCTGATCTTCAGATGATTTTTAATATAATTTTGGATCATATGAAGATCTTCCTCCAAAGTATCCAACTGAAGATCCACCCCCCCAGTCGCGCTCATATGAAGATCCACCTAACCTAACCTAACCTATTGAGTACTTGGGCAAAATCTGACTATATATATATATACCAACACAAATGTGGTCATAGTGACGTCAGGTCAGGTAAGGTCAGATTTGGTCATTGGTCAGGTCAGATCCTCCCATCCAGGCTGTCATATGAAGATCCTCCCCCCCAAGTAGGTTTGGGGGAGGATCTTCATATGATCCTGTTAAACAATAATATTCCACAATGGTTACTGTATAATAATAATAATGATAAATTTCTATCATCAGCTGAAGGCGGGGAGGACGCAGCCACCATCACCAGTAGGAGGCGAGAGCGTCATCAGCTTCCCTAACAACAGCTCTGTTTTTGATAGCTCTGGTGACGGGTCTAGCAGCCACCCCGGACACACCCTCGACTATACACCCATCCACCCAGCTGGCCAAACACACCCACACACAGCTTACAATCAAGACAAAAGTGAACCACCTCCACAAGCTGCCTCAGTAAGAAATGTAGCTAACAACAAGAGTTGGTAATAATATGTAATTTTGACCAATTTGACTATTTGTTGTAATAACTCAGGAGTCAGGTAGTAATAAATTTACTCAGTATATCATTCTTGCAGGTAGATCCATCTTGGACCCTTCAGATAGTGGACGTGGAGCTCGGTACACTGGCTGAGGTGATGGTGTCTTGGGCGCCTCGTGGGTCAGGGAGGGTGGAATACCTTCTCTCGTGGATTGAAGAGTCAGGTTTTGTGTCTGGCCACTTGTTGACTGATCAAGTTACCAGCGAGTTGTCCCTCTGGCCAGGTCAAGCATATTTTATACAGGTTAGGAAGTCATATTTATTTTGTTATATTTTTTACTCAACTTTCTAAAAAGCATTTTACCTCTCTGTTTGTTTACATCAAAACCCCATAAAAGGTAGTCTTTGTTTATCGTTATCATTAAACATATTATATTTAGATTTCCAGAACATTGGAATTGATGGTACCATAATCTGCAACCGTTAAATAATTAGTCAAGTGGATTATGATGCCTGTCCAATGAATTATCAGCTTTCAATATTGTACAAGTTGAGGTAAATTCCGAGATAAATTATTTATTTTTTATATACAATTATCAAATGTTGTTCATCCTCTCCCGTTGTTGTGAGGACGGGTCAAGGGAGACAGAAACATTAAAGATTGGACTTAATGATGTGGTAGAGTGATTCAAGAGGAGTGTAGAAAGCAATATTAAAGTATCTGGACAATAATAGTCCAGTGAAATGCTTTGACAATCATATAATGTGAACCCGAAATTGTCGGTACCACAAGGTTTTTTTGGTGGATTTGTAATCCTCGGGGGTCATAGACATCAGATCCAGGTGGTGTAACTTTACCAGCATTAGCTCGTAATTTGCGTAAATTTAAGATGGCTGCCACCCAAACTAGGTCAGACAGGAAAATGATCAAAATTATTGATAGGAACTTTCTAGAAAAGTGATTTAGGTGTCTACAGGGGTTTGGGCATAGCGGACCGAATGAAGGTGTCAGAAATGAATTTTAATGTTGCTAAGAAACAAAAATTTATTCATTGAAAAAAATCGAATTTTCCATTTGTGAAGCAAAACATGAAAATATCTCAGACAAAATATATCCAATTACAACTTGATTATTTGATCCACACACACAACTCATTGATTTGGTGGCTGTACAATGATGTCACATAGCTTCACAACTGCAACATGTGGAGCAACCGCATAAATTACCACAACCACCATAGCGAAACAGCCACACGAACCCACGTGGTTGTCACGGTTGGGAAACAATAACAAATGAGGGTTGAGAGCTGTGTTGCCCTTATGAACTGTACAGTATGTTACAATAATAGATAGAGTGAACAATGTTTTTAGATGTTTACAGTGATAAATCTTGAGTAACTTGTATTACAGGTGACCATTTTTTTTACGAAGATTAGCCCACTGGGGCATAGGTCACTGACCCACATCAGGGCCTGGGGCTACAATAATAATTATACTACTACTACTACTACTTTTTTTTTTTTAGCTCCAGCCTCCCCCAATAGCCACACCTTCGCCACCATTTTATTACCTTAATATTAAATATCCTAATACATAAGTAGCTATCCTATCTGTGTTGAATTAGTTGAGCACTGAATCTATCGGCATTCAGTGACTGTAGCCTCATAGTCAATATCTGCAGCAGTTGTTGGGATGGCAGACTCTCGTTCCCTGAGGCAGAGCAAAGCCGACCGAAGAGAAAAGACAGTCGACATCTCATCCAGGCTGTAACGTAACTTCTGGGCTGCTGCTTCTGTTCAGAGATCACCTCCAGGAGTCTGGCGTGAAACATCTTGCACTTGGTCCCATCCACAGAGGTTGTGAACACTAGAGGAGTGAAGCTGCCTTGATCAACGTTTTGAATTCTCCCACCTATGCCCTTCTCTTGTCGTTCTCGTTCCTCCTATGTGCAGCATTGAGAGCTAAGTTACGGTGACATGCGGCCATGGGATAAAAATCCTGATGTCGAAAAAGCTTGCTGTCCCCGCGTCCAGAATCCTCGAGCACTGATGTCCACACGGGCCGTTAGATGTGGTTGAAGTCCTGTGTTGGAAGATCTCACCATCCAATGGAAGGAGGTCGGTTCTACCATGAAATCCGGCAGATTTCCTTCAACTAATATTGCGGTGAGGTCCCTTGCCTCGTCATGCCTCATGCATATGAACCCCTTTCTTGCACACCATGGCGTGATCGCCATCACAGGAAGAGCCACACACGCATTGGGAGGGCAAACCTTCTACTGGCTGACCGTACCTTAGAGCAATGGCATCTGTAAATTCTTGTTTATTAAGACTGAAACCATTTGCCCTTATTGGTAACGTAGTTAACAGTTCGAGGCCCACCTCCTCTTCTATAGCTACCTTTTATTTAAATTTTCTGGTACCTGCAGCAACAGTTGCTGCAACTTATCATGGCAGTGCTGTCGATCTGTCATAATGGACCTCTGAATCTTATTTACTTCTGGTATCCACCTCCCTTGTTGCATTCTGGGCTATTATGGGTCATGACGGACTGCCGTGAGTTTAAGTGAATTTTGATGTTCGGTGGCAGCAATCTCCTCTGGATTGGTTAGTCCCATCCCTCCCAGTCTTGGTGGAAGTGCAAGTGCTCTTTCTGCTGGGGTTAAGTCAGGGTGTTTCACTAATTTAGGAATGAAATTGACATTGATAACTTCTTCCAGAGGGTGAAGGAGGGTCCGATATCAGGGAGTATGCGCATCACGTAGTTCCAACAATGCTTGATTCCATGGGTGAATGCAGCAAAGGCTGCATGTGGCTCTGTGTTAGCAATCTCAGACAGAGCTTGGATTTCACTAACCCACTCATTCACCTTTCCTGCTCCGTACTCGGTCTTGAAGTCCGTAGTGCCAATTACTCTCTAGATGTCTTTGGCAGTCCTTAGTTATTTTGACCTCACTTCTGCCAAAAACCTCCATTGCCCGTTCATAATATTCTGGCTTCACGATGAGGAAGGACTTGCTGGCGTTTGGGTGGTACCCTATTTGTGGACCTCGCGATGTTACCAAGTCCCACCACTTTTGATGCCCTCCACTCCTGCTCCTGTAAGGTCATCAGCATATGCCACTTGTTTGACCCCAGTTGTATCAAATTTTATTTCTCGTTGGAGCACTGATAGGCCAATTGCATACATTGCCATTGCAACAGGGTCCCCCTGTGTTGTTCTTCGGTTGACTGTAAGATGGTATCACCTCTTAGAGCCTTGTTGTTTACTATGTAGAGGTCTGATGGATTCCTATCAATTTTCAACATAATCGCAAAGCTTGGACACTTGATCTTGATGTTGTGCAGTGCAGCCTTGCGGTTAAGTATGTTGAATCGTTTAAATCCACAGGAGAACGGCCTCACAATCACGCTGCTCAAATATCAATCTCATGGCGTGAATGGCGGCCTCCCGCCAGCCTGGTGGCCAGCACACTACTACTACTGCACTCCAGCCTCCCCCAGCACAGCCAGCCACCATTTATTTACCTTAATATTAAATATCCTAATACGAAGCTATCCTATCTGTGTTAAATTAGTTGAGCCGCAGATCTGTGGCATTCAGTGACTGTAGCCTCATAGTCAATATCTGCAGCAGTTGTTGGAGTAAGGCTACTACTACTACTACTACTTTTTTTTTTTTTAACGTGGCCTCCAGCCTCCCCCAATAGCCACACCTTCGCCACCATTTATTTACCTTAATATTAAATATCCTAATACATAAGAAGCTATCCTATCTGTGTTAAATTAGTTGAGCCGCAGATCTATGCGGCATTCAGTGACTGTAGCCTCGTAGTCGATATCTGCAGCAGTTGTCGGAATTGGGGCAGAAGCTCTCGTTCCCCTGAGGCAGAGCAAAGCCGACCGAAGGAGAGAGAAAGACAGTCGACATCTCATCCAGGCTGTAACGAAACTTCTGGGCTGCTGCTTCTGTTCGGAGATCACCTCCGCGAGTCTGGCGTAGAAACATCTTGCACTTGGTCCCATCCCACCAGAGGTTGTGAACACTAGGGGAGTGAAGCTGCCTTGGTCAACGTTTTGGATTCTCTCCCCATATGCCCTTATCTTGTCGTTCTCGTTCCTCCTATGTGCAGCATCGAGAGCTAGGTTACGGTGACATGCAGCCATGGGATAAAAAATCCTGATGTCAAAGAAAGCTCACTGTCCTCGCGTCCAGAATCCTCGAGCACTGACGTCAACACGGGCTTCGTTAGATGTGTTTGAAGTCCTATGTTGGAGGATCTCATCATCCAATGGAAGGAGGGTCAGTTGTACCATGACATCCTGGCAGATTTCCTTCAACATATTTGCTGTAAGGTCCCTTTCTTCATCATGCCTCATGCATATGAAGCCCCCTTTCTTGCACACCATGGCGTGATCACCGTCATAGGAAGAGCCACACACGCATTGGGAGGGCAAACCTTCTACTGGCCGACCGTACCTTAAAGCAATGGCATCTGTAAATTCTTGTTTGTTAAGACTGAAACCATTTGCCCTTATCGGTAACATAGTTAACCAGTTCGAGGCGCCCACCTCCTGCGCTATAGCTACTTTTTTTTTTTAATTTTCTGGAACCTGCAGCAACAGTTGCTGCAACTTATCATTTTGGCAGTGCTGTCGATCTGTCGTAAAGGACCTATGAATCTCGTTTACTTCACTGGTATCGACCTCCCCTGTTGCGTTCTGGGCTATTATGTGGTCCGTGAGGGCTGCCGTGAGCTTAAGTGAATTTTGATGTTCGGTGGCTGCAATCTCCGCTGGATTAGTTAGTCCCATCCCTCCCAGTCTTGGTGGAAGTGCAAGAAGTGCTCTTTCTGCTGGGGTTAAGTCAGGGTGTTTCACAAGTTTGGGAATGAACTTGACACTGATAGCTTCTTCCAGAGGGTGGAGGAGGGGTCCGATCTCAGGGATGGTACGCATCAGGTAGTTCCAGCGATGCTTGACTCCATGGGTGAATGCTGCAAATGCCGCATGTGGCTCTGTGTAAGCAATCTCAGACAGAGCTTGGATTTCACTAAGCCACTCATTCACCTTGCCTGCTACGTACTCGTTCTTGAAGTCCGTAGTACCAATTACTGCGCCTAGATGTCTTTGGCCGTCCTTAGTTATTTTGACCTCACTACTACTATTACTACTAATAATAATAATAATAATAGTAATAATAATAATTATAATAATAATAATAATAATACACTGATAATAATAATAATTAATAAAAAAATAATAATAACCATAAATAAATAAAAAAATTAAAAATATAAATTAAGAGTGAGAAACAATACACAATACTGCATGTATGTTGTGTTGTAAAAGTAAGAGAAACAATTGAGACCTGCAAATGTGTGTAAATGAGGCAGAAAGTCAGATCAGCAACCTGGGACTTGGTCACAATTTTCGTGATACCATATGGCAGCAGGGTCTACCATTAGACAATACACTATGCGTCCAATATCTTCCCAAGTGCTAGTACCTTCCTGTTTAATAGCTGCCTACTACCTTTTTCACATATGGAGTGTAAAAAAGTAGTAGTATTGGATATTCTGATGAGCAAAAATCTCTTGTTTTTCCCCATTAAAAAACCATAATTTTGAGCAAAATATGACTGTATTTTAATGTACAACTTGTACTCAAATGTACTAAGTTAATTACTAAAACATTTATGTTTAGTACAAACTATGGGATGATTATACTTAAATTAATCACTATCTTGCATAAATTCCAACAACGCAAGTTATATTCTGCTAAGTCAAGTTTTCAATTCAAGATGTTGCCTCATAATATCTAGGATTCACCTCTTTCTTTCTTAAAGCACGAAAGAATAAAAAAAAATAATACCTAGAGCCTCAACCAAAGCTCAATAATCATAAGGATCGAAGTCAATGTCTTCCTCACCATTCGCCTCACTAGCTAAATCTCTTTCACCTTCAACTTAAACTCCACTACTGGATTCCTCACCATTTGCCTCACCAGCCAAATCACTTCCATCTTCAACATAACAGACTCCATTAGTGTATTCCTCTCCATTCCCTTCATGCTTGGTGAACGGGGTGTGACATTTATCTAAACCCTTGCAGTGACAGTAGCAGGTACACGACAGGTCTGCCGTCAAGCAGAAGTTAGGATAAGTTGTGGGTTAGCATTGGGATATTTAATCTTTAAGGTGAAATAAGATGGGGCTAATCTTCAGGTGATCCCAATTTTATTATAAAGTTTTATCTGCCTGAATCCTTTACATTGTATTATAATTCTCTTCACCAACAGGTTGAACTCATTGACTCACAAGGAAATGCTGTCTTGAAAAGTCTGTCAACACCTGTGATGTTCAAGCCCACTTCTCCTTCCAGCAGCTCAACAAGCAAGTCATCTCACACCTTCATAACCACCTTTCCTTTTATTAGCACGACAAAGACAGATGTTACGTCCAGTACAACTCCTTCTCTAATTCAGAGTAAAAGTTCTGAAGAAGATTCAAGGAGTGAGAAGCGACTCCTCAGGCATGGTAGTGTGTCTTTAGGTCCAGTCTTGAAGAACGATGACTTACACGACTTCATGCAAGATCAAGGTTTAGAAGTAGATCTCTTTCCTGAGGGAAGATCAACAAGCTTTACAGAATACTCAGAAAAAAATGAACAAATACAAGGAAACAATGCTGAGCCGAGAGACGTAGTCCAGGGCGTAACTGAAAGACGACTGGTGCCATTGGCGGAGGTTTCTTCCCGAGAAATTCTGACAACAGGAACCTCAGACAGAATATCCCAAGTTATAGTGTGGTGTGTGGGTGTTGGCATAGGTGTTCTCCTTCTCCTCACACTGTGTAGTTTGGTGATATGGTTACTTAACAGATGTCGAAAATCATCTCGAAATGAGGAATATCCCGCAGATAGACTGGAAGGTTTCAGAAGTTCTTATAGGACAGAAATTGCTCAACAGCAGAATGTAAGAAATCAAGCGACGTCTTGGACATTTGAGAACTTCTGTTCAGCGAGTAAAAAATCAAAACTGGCACCAGCAAGAAAGGAAATGGTGGCATCAGGGATCGACAGCGCGTCCCTGGTGGAGAACTACGTCATCATGCTCGAGTCGCCGCCACCTACCAGGAAAATGAGGCCCTAGTCATAAATTATTTGCTTTTGTAATTTTATGAAATAGATACAAACTTTAGTCTTATATTTTTCATTTATTTTCTGGATCTCATTAAATGTCTTACACATAGATAAGATCACTACAGTACTTGGATTCTCATAGGCACATATTTGCTCGTGGTATTTCTAGCACTGGGTGTGTAACTTAAAAGACTTCCATGCATGTGTCAAGGTATACTGTACTAATATTCTACACTTTTCCAGTATGATATTTGTATTACTAAGAGTTAATGAAATCACAATCTTGAAAAATGTGTTAGACATTCTGTTTGTACACTGCACTGGTTGTCATTATTCATCAGCACATGACAAAAAGCTTACATAGTTATCCTGTACTGTGTAGTCTTTCATCGTACTTGTGTTCATTCATACCTTCATTTACAAGTCATAAAGATTGATCTTTTCTACATTTACATTATAGCATTAATAAAACAATGGTTCAGAAATATAGTCATTAGTTAGAGAGTACATGTTGATCTGGTCACAGGTCTCAACACTCTATCATTTACATCATCACATTAACTATATTGTTTGCAATCCTCAACACACAAGTCAGTTCCTCAATGCACAACATGCAAGTCAATCCACAACAGTCAATTCTCCTATACATAAAGTCTACAGTAGTTGTCAAACACAACAAAACAAATTACATTCTAAGAAGATATTAAAAAGATTCAGATAAATTTTTCACCTAACAGATAGAAACACTAATTACATTGTCTTACTTACTGTAATCTATTAGTATAAAAGTCTAGTGCTGTTTTACCGCCGTTATCTTTTGTAGGTTAACTGTAAAAAGATGTCAACAGTTGTGTAAGTTGATGACTAAACTGGTGTTATGGCAGATGCTGTGTAGGTATACATCATCTCAACATCTACGGTACTTTAGTCCAGTCAACTGATAAAAATATTTTAAATGGCAGAAATTGGAATATTAAATAGACGAAGACTTCCATTAAACAATAACATTATTTATCTTTATGATACACTGTGTTGTGTACTATAACAAAAAGTATATGTTAAATCCACAACCACACACAGTTATTGAAGCATTATAGCCACAACCACAAACAGTTATTGAAGCATTATAGCCACAACCACACACAGTTATTGAAGCATTATAGCCACAACCACACACAGTTATTGAAGCATTATAACCACAACCACACAGTTATTGAAGCATAATAACCACAACCACACAGTGTTATTGAAGCATTATAACCACAATCACACACAGTTATTGAAGCATTATAACCACAATCACACAGTTATTGAAGCATTATAACCACAACCACACACAGTTATTGAAGCATTAAAACCACAACCACACACAGTTAATGAAGCATTATAACCAGACCAGACACTCTGCCACACCCAGATGTGTACCCGACGAACATGACTTGAGTGGGAGGTATTCTTGTTGTCTATGGAAGTGAGAAATAATGTATCGAATCTTAGTTTCAAGCCGCATCAGTTGCTTTATAAATACCAGTCTTGACTTAACTGACTGATTGACATACCTGCTGAGAGAACTGTTGGACTAGCCTGTACTGATACTGGCAACATTATTTATATACTACTGTAAGGAGTCATTTGCACCAAAGACTAACTAATTTTGTATATATATATATATGTATATATATATATATATATATATATATATATATATATATATATATATATATATATATATATATATATATATATATATATATATATATATATATATATATATATATATGTGTGTGTGTGTGTTTTTATGTTAAATATTGTATAACTGTGAACTTTATTAATCTGTCACAATTATTAAGGAATACTTTCAGATTATCAGTGAAGCACAGCTATGCAAATTGTAAAACATCAGGAGTGAATAAAGTGAAGACAATGGCGACAAACCAACACTAAAATAACACCGAGTCAAAACTTATAGACATAAAATTTATGTGATATTCTACACAACGTGATTTTAGCACTGGAATTAAGATGTAACATTTTTTGCAATTACTGTTGTGGGTCAAATGGGTCAAAACTTACACCAACCTAACCATATGGAGTGAGTGTAATACCTATAACCTATTGTTTGGTTAAGTTGGATATAGCCTGTATGAAACTTGGGCCCATTAGACCAGCACACGTTTATTAATGTTAGCTGGCTGGTGTACTGTAATTCCACACCTTACGCATGAGCCTTCCTACTTGACAACGAGTTGGGTTTTACCTGAAAAAGAAAGAATCATCACCATAAACAGTGAATCATTATAAACATTAGCATTTGTGACTGTATTCGAAACCTTTACAAAATCTAACTAGGAGTGAGAAGAGGAATGTCTAAGCAATGGTGCTCTTTATTAAGACATATTAAGTGAGCAACACATTACTAAAGTTATGCTGTACTGTACACACGATCAGTAAAACTTTTATGTTGACCAAAGTATAAATTATATCACAGCAACTTTATATACTTTAATAATAGAATGAGAGATATTACTTCCAGTACTTAATACCGAGTGTTACTGAAGAGAAATATCAACTCTCTCAACTACTGCAGTGTTAAAGCAGGGGGCTGGAAAGGTCCTCTCCCAGCAGAGGTTTAGGGCACACTGTATGATTAGTTTTGTGAGACTTAAGTTACAATACAAAATATGAGAGGAAGTTCATTAATGTATTGTGTACAGTACATAATCTTTCAATGATAAACACAATCACCCTGCTTTAAGATTTATATATATATATATATATATATATATATATATATATATATATATATATATATATATATATATATATATATATATATATATATATATATATATATATATATATATATATATATATATATATATATATATATATATATATATATATATATATATATATATATATAAGAGTATATATACCTCAACCTCAGGATTCAACTCACGCCTACTTGAGCTCATGATCAGACCAGGCCATAAGCTCGCTTGAACAGGCTTTGTGTGAAATATAAACAGAGTCTAGGACTGCTTTAGTATCCTGGTGGTCCAGAGGTAGCTGCCCTGTCACAGTCATGGGCTTGTGGGCCGGGGTCTGAATCCTGGAGGGTTGAGGTGTTGATAGTATGTAGAAGTCCGCGTGCTTTTATTAATGAAATATATATATATATATATATATATATATATATATATATATATATATATATATATATATATATATATATATATATATATATATATATATATATATATATATATATATATATGCACAACGGCATCTTTAATTTCTGCTATATGTCCAAGTTAGTAGAACAATATTTAATTTAGGTAGAAGATTAAACAGTAATTTAGCCGCTGAAAATGAGAGTTGAATGATGTCCAAAATTTCAACAGAGTGTTTATGTGGTTGGTTTTATTGACATTGACATTCACAGTGTTTCTCTTGATATACTGTATATATATATATATATATATATATATATATATATATATATATATTTTTTAGTATCAGACTTTGAATAGAATCAACGACCCACCTGAGCAAGCGAATCCAACTGCTTTTAGTGTCCTTGTGGCCTAGCCAAGCATTCCCTAGTCACACCCAGTAGGTCGAGGGTTCGATTCCTTGCTGGTGAGGTCGTTGATTATATGTTCAAAGTCCGCGTGTTATATGGACTAAAATGAAGTATATATATGTACCTCGCGTTTCATACCAGCTGGATTCGGTAAAATGCTACTGACACCACATAAGAGGCACGGGCAGTTTCCCATTGAGGTTCACGGCGCCATCAGCTCGATGAACAGGCTTTGTGTGAAATATAACAGAGTCTAGAACTGCTTTTAGTGTCCTTGTGGCCTAGCCGGTAAGCGTTCCCTAGTCACACCCAGTAGGTCGAGGGTTCGATTCCTTGCTGGTGAGGATTATATATATATATATATATATATATATATATATATATATATATATATATATATATATATATATATATATATATATATATATATATATATATATATATATATATATATATATATATATATACTGTATATATATATATATGCTGATAACCACAAGAAAGGAAGAAAACACGAAGTTCCCACACGTGAATTACACGAAAGCGTTTTGGAACTTCGTGTTTTCTTCTTTCCTTGTGGTTATCGGCATATACCTAGATCACGCGCACCTACAGTGATTTACTAGTATATATATATATATATATATATATATATATATATATATATATATATATATATATATATATATATATATATATATATATATATATATATATATATATATATACATTGTATAATAAAAAAATCTCTATTTTGACATTTGTTTCTTACAGTGAGGCCTGATATTGTACATAATGTTCCTATTGCTTCTATATGTGTTGATCAGCGAGTTACTGTGCTTGCTTCTGTCTCAGGGCCGAGTGTACATATTTGTTAAATTAATCTATAGGATTTGCTGTTATAGTGTACATATACGTTGAATAATAATCTGTAAAGAATTTGCTTGTTTCCATTATTTCCATCATGAATATACACACACACATACACACACACACACTACTACTACTACTTTGCTGTGATGCCTTGCTATGAGCAATGATACGAGTCATTAGGGATGTCACCTTCATTGGTGAGTTTTGAGGTGGCTAAAGAGGCCGATATGGGACCTGTAAAGTTGTTCACAGATGTTGCACCACATGTGGAGGGCTACATCGAGTGCGGTGCCAGCGTCTTTCCGGCGTTAGCACTTGTCTGCCTCAGTTTGCAGTCGGGCTAACTCGAAAGTATTGACACATTCTCGTGTGGTGCTCCTCCAAGCGTTACGATGTGGAGTAATCGTCTTCCAGGTGAGGGGGTCAATTTAGCACTTTTTCAGGTTTGTCTCAAGACTATCCTTAAACCGTTTCCGTTGTGTGCCAGAGTTACTTTTATCCTGTGCTAGGTAGCTATAAAGTAGCTGCTTTGACAGTCTACTGTCGTCCATGCTGGTAGCATGGCCAGTCCAATGTACAGTAGTTGTTCATGGATAATGGTAGCCTCGATGCTCCTACAGTTGGTGTAAGCAAGAATACTGGCATTTGTTCTCTTGTCTTCCCAGCTAACCTGGAGGATGGAACGTAGATTACGTTGGCGAAAGTTTTCAAGTGCTTCCTGTATGTGATCGAAGTCTCACTGCCATAAAGCAGGGTGGGGTGGGCCACTGCTCTATATGCTTGAGATGCACATCTCAAAAGTGGGTAACAGTAGAGAGGGTAGTACCCTGTAAGATGGATGGATGGTGGAGGTGTGTCTTACGTACATTCCCTCAAGGCAGAAGTGTACTTACGCATCTGCATAGGTGTTCAGGATCTCCTGTCGGTCGTATTCCGTGTGAGCAACAAGAGTGAGGTCGTCTGCATATTGAAGTTCACTAATGGAAATTGTTGACACCTTTGTTCTTGCTTGGAGTCGTCTTATGTTGAAAAGACCCTTCATCCGGTCCTCGATGTCCACCCCGCCGGCTAAATTGGTACTGGCACGAATGAGGAAAGCAGTCAAGAAAATGAAAAAATGATTTGGTGCTTGTACACACCCTTGTCTAACCCCTGTTTGGATGGGGAAAAGCTCAGACTGGGTGCCATTGTGCACGACACTGCCGTTCATGCTATAGGAAAGATGAGTTTTGGGGGCAGCCAAAACGGCTAAGGGTCCACCAGAGGGTTTCCCTGTTGACCGAACCGAAGGCCTTGGTTAGGTCAACGAAAGCCATGTACAGGTCATGACGCTGTTCTCTGCACATTTCCTGTATCTGGCAAGTAGCAAAGATCATGTCAGTGGTGCCACGTGATGGATTAAAGCCACATTGAGATTCTGGGAGGAAGTTTTCCGCCTCAGGAAGAAGTCTGTTTAAAAGGACTCGGGCAATAATTTTTGCAGTTACGGACAGCAGCGAGATCCAGAGGTAGTTGCCACAGTCTGACAGGTCTCCCTTGTTCTTATAAATATTGATGATGGAGGCGTCTTTAAGAACTTGGGGGATTTCCTCCTTTCCCCATAAATTCTCCAGTACAGAGAGGAGATTGCAGGTAATCAGAGGTCCTCCTGTTTTATACACCTCGGCTGGGATTTCATCAGGCCCTGAGGCTTTGTTATTTTTCATCTGTTTGATGGCAGTAGCTACCTCATCCAGAGATGGAGGATAACTGAGGTGGGTCAGCTCTGGATGCTGAGGGACCTGCTGGGTAGTCAGGACATCCACATCAGTGTTTCGGTTGAGCAGTGAATGGTAGTGCTCTTTCCAGGGCTGGAGGAGGCCTTCATCGTCTTTAACTATTAAGTTACCTTCGGATGAGCGGATGGGGCTGCGTCACGAGTGATTGGCTCATAATATGTTTTGGTGGAATTATAAAATTTCGTGTATCTTGTGCTGATCTGTAATTTTTTGTGTTTCACATGCTTTGTTTTTAAACCAGTCATTCTTTAGATTGCGAAGTTCCCGCTGGACCACAGCTTTCTTCTTGGGGAAGGTATGAGCTATGGTCAGAGACTAAGGGTTGTTCTGCCAGTCAGTTAAAGCAGCACATTTATCATTGATGAGTACATTGATTGTTGGGCCATCTCCATCAAACCAGTCCTGGTGTATTCTTTCGATCTGGCCGAGGGTCTCTCTGCAGGTTTTTGTCATGATAGTGCTGAGAATATCCCATTTGGCATTGGGATTTGGGTTGTTCGTTGTCAGGTTGTTTATCAGCTCACGTTCGAGCTGCTCTTTCAAAGCACGTGCTACCACTAAATCCTCCAGACGCTTACTCCCTGAGTTTTAAACACCCTCTTCCGTTGAAGAGGGTCGTCATGCTTCAACCCGAGTTTTAAAAAAAATTAGTCCCTAAGGACACCTCAGTTCAGTACTTAATGGTGTGGTGTGGCGGTAAAATTAACTAATTCCAATAAAATTAATTTACAATATTGGAATTAGTTCTTTTTACCGCCACACCACCCCCACTGTGGTGTCCTTCAGGACTAATTTTTAAAAAAAAGGGTTGAAACACGACGACCACGTGTAAACGGGACTGCCCAGTATGGGCCAATAGGCCCGCTGCAGTTTCCTCCATTCTTATGTTCTTAAGTCGAGCCTTGGCTATCCTGCATTCCTCCTTCCGATCTAGATACTGGGATCAGCAGTGACATAAGCAAGTTTGCGGATGACACCAAAATAGGGCGGCAGATTAATTCAGGGCAGGATGCAAATGCATTACAGGAGGATCTAAATAAATTGCAGGGGTGGTCTGAAAAATGGCAAATGAAATTCAACACCAGCAAGTGCAGCGTACTTAATATTGGAAGAACAAATACTGATAATGTATACAGCCTTAACAACATCAACCTAGAGAAGTCGACTTGTGAAAGAGACCTAGGGGTACTTGTAAGCCCGGACCTACGGCCTAGAAAACAGTGCGTTAATGTTCGAAATAAGGCAAACAGAGTATTGGGTTTTATATCTTGAAGTGTAAGTAAGAGCGCAGAGGTCTTATTGCAACTATATCTTGAGCTAGTCAGGCCGCACCTCGATTATGCGGTTCAGTTCTGGTGCCCTTATTATAGAATGGATATCAATTCACTAGAGTCGGTGCAGCGAAGAATGACAAAAATGATTCCGGGACTTAGAAACCTTCCATATCAGGATAGGTTAAAGAAACTTAACTTGCATTCCCTAGAAAGACGAAGAGAGCGGGGAGATATGATAGAAGTATTTAAGTGGGTGAAAGGAATCAATAAAGGGGATATAGATAAAGTTCTTATAATATCCGAGCAGGATAAGACTCGGAGCAACGGATTTAAGTTGGATAAGGAAGGAACCGGTTCACAAATAGGGTGGTGGACGAGTGGAACAAGCTTAGCAACTTTGTTATTAGTACTGGAACCTGGAGAGTTTTAAAAGGAGGCTAGATAGATTCATGGATAGAAAGTGGTAGTAACTCTCGACATGAGCTACCATGCACAGGCCAACCGGCCAATTGCAGACTCCTTATGTTCTTATGCTCTTGGCGGTGGGTTATGTGTATACCTTCGTCAGCCAGTGCCCTACCAGCTGAGTATTTCACCCCTGCTCTGTGTGTGTGAAGACGTGTATAGAGTGTATGAGTTACTCTACCCTTACACACAATATAAACTTTGTTATTAGTACTGGAACCTGGAGAGTTTTAAAAGGAGGCTAGATAGATTCATGGATAGAAAGTGGTAGTAACTCTCGACATGAGCTACCATGCACAGGCCAACCGGCCAATTGCAGACTCCTTATGTTCTTATGCTCTTGGCGGTGGGTTATGTGTATACCTTCGTCAGCCAGTGCCCTACCAGCTGAGTATTTCACTCCTGCTCTGTGTGTGTGAAGACGTGTATAGAGTGTATGAGTTACTCTACCCTTACACACAATATAAACGTCACAAAAACTGTCTCGTTACCAACACTGAATTCCTGACATGAACCCTTAACATTACTACTAATTAACCGTAATAAAAAAACACGCAATTAACATCAGTACAAGATGACGTCATGTAAAATCCGCTAATTAGAACGCAGGATGGCAGTGACGTGCTTCCCTTTTTATGTAATTCTTGACGCCGGTGATCTATAGCCATAACGCCGTCACTGTTTAATTAATTAGCATCGAATACACTTGTAAAGTTGTGATAATTACAGAAAAAATGTGTCCTCAAAAAACAAGTCAAAATAAAACTGCGTATCAACAGTCATTAGTGTTTTGTGTGTGTGTGTGATCTCCTTATACGTATTTATTAAGATGATGATAAATGAAGGTGGAGGAGGTGGTGTGTGGACTGCCTCTCCTCCCTCCACCTATCTTGAGTTACGCGTTTATGATCATTTTCGTGTTTTATTTATTGATTTTTGTAAGATTGTACCATCGTACGATATGTTTTCCCACGTTGAGGTTGGGGGGGGCTTGTCTTTGGCTGTGCCCGGTTGCCAGTCACCAGCTGACGCTGTTAGAATAAAGTCTACAAAGAACGTGGTCTATGACTCAAACCTCTCACAATTGTATTTTATTTATTTGTTTTTGTCTTCGTTAAAATCTGCTACAAAGTAATTTAAATCTCGCATAGTAACGGTAATATATGAGTGATAAGATAATTATTGAATTGTTGTACCGTAAAGAGTCGTTCCAGTGCTTGTTTGATAGTTCGCTCGTTTGTTCTTTATTACTTCCAATAAAGCTCACCAAGGTTTTATTTTAGAGTAATAAGATAAATTAGAATATAATTGATATACGTCATTATTCTAACATCAACAACGATTTATACGATAGAGAATTAAAAATAAATAAATTTTGGCGATATGGCAACATGTATGGGGCAGCTTGACAGCCACAACATGACTCGCTGGTCGTGTCCGGGTCGTGATCAAGTGGACGTGTGCATTATTCCTTCATTTTGACAATTTCCTTACAAACTTGATACTCTTTCGGTGTTATATACTGATATAAGTGGAAGTGTTCGGTGTTGTGAAGTGCTGGAGGACCCGTAACGTGAAGTGTTGTGTTAATATATGGGAAATATTGGTTAAAAGGTGAAGTGACCTGATGTGACTCGATGAGATTAGAGGATATTTGTCACTGATGCCAAGTGAAGTGTTATGGGCCCATAACTTGATTGGATTAATGGAAATAAATAGTGTTAACGGAGGTAGTGAACCTAATTGAAGGTTAAAGAAAAATTCACGCGTGGAATCCCTTTTTCTAGTGAACATTAAAAGTACGACGAGGTACCGTAGTGAATTTTCCAAGTGTCCTTTTTGAAGTGAAGTCAATTAAAACATGTGGGAACTACAAGAGTATTCACCACAGTTAACTACACCAGGACTTGATTCACCCTCCGCCAGGAATTTAAATTAAGGTATGATTAAAACTTTGGTTTAGTTAGTGTTATGCCATGTATTACAATTGGCACACAGAGCTATTAAAATTGTTATGGGTTAATACGTCTGACTCGCCGCTACCCCTAGCAACAACATCAAATACAATATCATATCAGTACACTTTACATTAAGAAAATCTAACATTAAACCTTACCAAAAACTCGAGAACGTATTGTAGCGTACTGTATGTGGCCAGTTGTCAATTCTCTTTAGTTGTCTATTATCTCTTTGTATGGGCACACAAACGTACGTACATGTAGATACCTTCACTCAGGAATGAGGTTGGATAGAAACTCACGATGCGCTTCCTGTATATATATTGTTGTACAGCGCAGTGCTTAGGAGTGACTAGGTGAGGAGCTGAGAGAGATGTTGCTGGTCCAGTAGTTGAGTGTAGGATATCCTCCCTGGGTGGTGGTTGTTGGGGATTACTGGCCTCTTCGCCATTAGGCTATTTCGGCCGAAGCTGATGTCTTCTTTCTTCTTCTAATCTTGGTCTTCTTTCTTGCTACAACTAATCTGATGTTCTTGTTTCTTCTTTTCTTGTTATTCTTGTGTTCTTCTTGTTCTTGGTATTTTGGTTACTTCTTTCTTCTTGTTGTTTTGTGGGATGAATTATGGTATGCATGAGTGATATGATGGTGAGTTAGTGACAGACCAGATGAAATGGCTTGTCAGGTGACTGGTTTCTCTGTGATTTTTTTGTTTTGTTTTTTTTTTTGTTTTTTTTTTGTAGCCCGTGTCTTTTTGTTTGAATATGTGTTGGTGGGTGTCAGTTTAACTTGATAAATGTGAGTGTTGTATGTAATGATAAGGTTGGTGATGTGTTTCTCATGTTGTATGTTTTAATTTTTGTTTTATTCATTTT